>NW_022639512.1:1797926-1798148 GCF_010583005.1 Odontomachus brunneus | reverse complement strand
TATATATATATATATATATATATATATATATATATATATATATATATATATATATACGGGGTGACCCATTTTAATCTATAATTTCGAATATCTCCTAAACTACCCGTTCTACGGGAAAATAGCAACCCAAAGGAAACAGTACTTACTACGTCCACGTCGTTGTTTCTGGGTAACGCCAAAAGTAAGAAGAATATCTCACTCCAATGAGCGTGCAAGAAAGCG
>NW_022639512.1:1792612-1797495 GCF_010583005.1 Odontomachus brunneus | reverse complement strand
TCTAGCGGAAAACGCTCAGAACTTTTTACTTCACCTAATATATATATATATATATATATATATATATATATATATATATATATATAATTTTCTTAAAATCTTAAGAAAAGCTTTTCATCAAAGCAGTTGTTTTTAATTAAATAAAAAATTTACCTATAAGTAAACGTATATGTGTGTTATTAACGTATCCACTAAATGTATATTTATTATTTTTTAGATATTTCTTCTTTTAATGTATCGGAGAACCAAATCGATAACTATCGTTGTCAAATATTAGATGTAACCGGTTTCAGTTAAAGTTTTAAAAGTAGATTCGAAAATAAAGCACAAGTCGGTAATTAAATAATCATTATCCAATTAGAGGAGAAAAATGCAGCTGCTCAGTGATATTTTTTACCTAAACTTCCTCTTTAGTTTATTTTATTATCTCTTTCCTCGACACTTCACCTTCGTTTACTCACACGCACGCACACACATACACATACACACACATACGCGTACTAATTTTAATCTATCGCGACCCCTCGTCACCGTAGTTAATTAGCGTCTATGATTAAAGCGACACGGCACATTAAGTAGAAGGGAAAAGGAGCAAAAATCACGTTAGCCGAGAAAGAGGTAGGATGAGCGGGTTTAACGCACGCGCGCGGGTTACGTACATGCGGTAGCCAACAATAAGTTCCACGCGCGAGGCAAGGCAAGGCAAGACGAGGCGAGGTGAGATGAGGTGAGGTGGGGTTAGGTGAGGTTAATCAGCATCCGACCGTGCTTCTGGTTAATTACAAATCCTGCCCGTCGGACATGTCGTAGCCAGAGCATCTGTTTTCGTACCGTTTCCTCGTCGACCGTGAGCGCCGTGGCTCACGGCAGACGCAAAGGGCCGCTTTTGACACTTTGTTCCCGGGCCCGTTTCGATGGCAGCGTCGAGATACGACACGCGCTAGCGCGAGCATTTGGCATCGCCGGTGAATATTCATTCGCGCCCGGCCCGATATCACATCCGCGTTGCGAAAATGCAAATGTCGCGCGATTTACAAAGGGCTACCAGGGCGCGAAAGAGTTTATCGAGCGCGGGTTTGAATGGCGTCCCGAAAATGCTACAGCGCCGTCGGGAGCGTTCGCGGCGAGCTCTCCAGGATTCGAGGACGATACACACGTATACGCACACGCCAATTTCCTTCGTTAAAAAACTCGTGTATTGATTCTCAGACTTATAAAGGTGGAAACTTATAAAGGACTTACAATTATCGATTTATAAAATATATAACGATGAAGAAACAGAGAGAGTGAGAAAGAGAGAGAGAGAGAGAGAGAGAGAGAGAGAGAGAGAGAGAGAGAGAGAAGAGGGAGGAGGCGGAAGAGAGAAAGAGAGTGAGAATTTATTAATATCTTGAAGTATTAATCTCTTAAATATAAGAATAATACGCATAATGACGTTAAAGTAGATAATAGACAAAAATAACATTAATCAGCGTAGGTCGAATAACACGCACAGAAATTTCTTAGTATTTTTTCAAATGCAGATTCCAAACAGAATACCCAGCTTTGTACCAAAATAGATTATCCCACTACGATACCAATTGGAAATTTTATTTCTGTCTCAAACGTGATTTCTCTGTCTAGAATCGAAACAGAAGTATTTAGAAAACTCAAACTTTTTTAAGTGTTTTTTGCATCAGTTTCATTAATGCAATAAAGATGCAATAGAAATGTTTTCTCTCGTTTATATTCTTCTATGTTAAAATGTAAAATAATACATTTTCGTTTCATATATAAGATACATTTGTATATCTGAGAGCAATTTGACGATTTCATACATTTATAAGCAGGGAGAATTTGTCAAATATTTATATATATATTTTTTTTTAATTTTCTTAGCTTAATCGCCTTCTATTACAATTTATGTTTTTTTGCAAACACTTTGCGTATTCACTCTCTCTTTACAAGTATGTGTGTGTATATATAAAACTTGTAACGAATAAATACTCAAAGTATTTCATATATTTTGCTAAATTTTAGTTTAATATATAAACCAGAAAAATCTGAGAGAGAGAGAGAGAGAGAGAGAGAGAAAGAGAGCGAGAGAGAATTGAATCGAATCCTTTAAAGTAACGTCTTCGCTTCTTTTTATCCGCTACTGCGCTAAAACACACGCAGGGATTTATTTAAATTTTAAAATAACACGGTTTGCGCGTCTATTCTGGCTGGTCAATGTACGGCGAATGCCTCTTCATTCTACATGAAATTTCTTCCTCCAAGTTAGCGCACGTTTCAAATAGTCGCGGCGACCATTTTGATCCATGACATCAGAAGCGTGAAAACACACGTTCTCTCCAAATTCTAGCAGAATACGTAGAAATAAAAAGATGTAAATAAAATATCTCGCAATCTTATAATCGATCAAGCAGAATATATCTATGAAATCGACTGAACACATTTTCCTTTTCCTCCACTGCAGTCAACGAATAACCGTAAAACTGATGTGACAAAAGAATGGGTTAAAAAGGAGGGTTACATTGTCACGTTAATTTCACGATTATTTTTACAGACTGTTCGAGCAAGAGGAAAGCGTTCGGGCTGTTTGATCTGCTCGATCGATTGCACAACTGTCATTTTGTGAATGTACCTTCTTATTTCCACGTATTTCACGGGAATTTCGAGCGTGCGTTTTCTCGCTTCACCAATCAAGAGTTCCGGCGAGCACTTGGGAGACTTCACAAGAACGTAGATAGCGTCGAGATACCCTTGTCTCTACCGGTTTGCACAACCGAGCACTATCCCCGATGTCCCGTCTCTCTCAATGTTGTACGTCACGCTCCCGGTATTAAGCGAGCAAAAGCAACACAGAAGGCGCGAAGAAGGCAGCCGCGCTTACGTGTGTATGTGTACGCGCGCCGCGACCGGTATGCGATCGGTATTTATTGATGATGTGCTTGTTCTCTCGCGAGAGAGCACGTATAATTACACGCGGAAGTGCGCACCGGCTGACGAATCTTGTATACACACACACGCGTGAGCGCGCTCGCACGTGAACACAATTTGCAGTAACGACATGCTCGGCCATGCATACGCATATAAAGCGCATTTACATACGTGAACCTACTGTTCACGCGGATAATTACACACGCATGGCGTTGCCGAGACTCCGTGCGCGTACGTACGTACACGCACGTATGTACGTACCTACAGGCACTCAAACGACGCGAATGTGTATACAATGGAGGACGGCGGAATAGCGACCGCTTCTCGCGCAAATATCGCCGCTAGGTGTTGTCGCGATACTATCGGCGCGATACCTTTTTCCTCGATGGTGCCGAGTATCGCATTTGCCCCCCTTTCCCCCTCTCGACATGTATGTATGTCTTGATACCGGATCCACCTTTGATATCGGATAAATGTCGATGGCTCAATTAGCGCCGATTTGCACGGATGCGTATCGATACTGTATTAAATGTAAGCCCTAATTAACGATCGTCTGCCAGTTTCTCTTTACTAGGGATATAACCTTTGATCGTATGGAACTGTGGACTATTGGTTATTTAACTAACATCTCTCTCGCTTCGCCTCTAAACGGGAACATGAAACCTATAATAGGTCGTAAGCAGACACTGAGACTCTTGATATGTGTTCGTTTCTCAGATCTTACGGTGCAAAAAGTACGAGCGATTCAATCACGATTACCCGCACGCAAACTGTATATGTAACTCACATTTGATATTCGTGGTTGTAACATGTAAAGGTTTTGCTTCAGTCAGGAAAGAAATCAATTGTAGCCGACCTTTCCATTTATTCCCTCGCGGCTCGAACAAACAGCGCTATTTTGCTCGATCACGTGTATTAACCCTTACATTATCCCCCCTCACACATTTTGGACAGCTTAATTTGACACACTGGAATTGTTTGTTTTCACCCCCGTTTATTTATATTTCATAAAAATCTCAATAAAAATCCGTGAAAAATGATAGGTATACT
Source organism: Odontomachus brunneus (assembly GCF_010583005.1). Lineage (NCBI taxonomy): Eukaryota > Metazoa > Arthropoda > Insecta > Hymenoptera > Formicidae > Odontomachus > Odontomachus brunneus. Next base: position 1,793,523 of record NW_022639512.1, on the reverse strand, counting down.
TTCAAGTCTGTAGAATAAAGTGTACAAAAATGATCGCGAATATTCATTCAAGTGTTTCATTTTATCGCAAATACAAAGATAAACGCGATGAAAACGTGAATTTACGTAAAAATTTGTGTAACTTTTTTGAAAATTGTTGTAAGAAATTAACATAGGATTTTCTTGCAAATGTTTGGGCTTTTAAGAGTAATTTATCAAAATTAGAACTATTTGGGTATACGAAAATACATAATTTTTTTTCAGTCAAAAAGCGAATGAAATTACTGAAACTATTAATTTTAACAAGTGTTTGCAATATTAGTTCAACTGTGTTTAAATTTTGTATTACTACTAACCATAACTTTTTTTAGTGTTTTTACGCGTGAATCGAAAATCCTCATCCCATTACTTGATTACAAAATACTTTGAGATTTAATTGGAATCCAGCCCGATTTCCCACAATAATCATAGGTTTTACGTAGAAAATCTGTGTAGGTTCTGCTTAGAAATGTAATGTTAAACATGTGAATCTGTGGGAAACCCAGACAGATCCCATTTAGTAATCTCCAACATCTTCCTAAAGATTCTTTCTGGTTTACATTTTAAACTAAAATTGAGCAAAATATATGAAACACTGTGAGTATTTACTCATTACAAGTATAAAAACACACACATACTTGTAAAGCGTAAATATACAAAGTGTTTGCAAAAAAAATCATTATGCAGAAATTGCAATAGAAGGCGTTTGAGCTAAGAACGTAAGAAATATATATATATGTATATATATATTAGGTGGTAAACTTAGTTCCTGCGGCTCACAGTTAGATGACGTTAGTTGTAGGTGTAATTTATTTTGACATCTGAAACTGGCTGCATTTTAGAGGTTAGACATTTGTCAATAAAATTCAGTGCGAAGAGATTCATTTAAGCGA
>NW_022639512.1:1764122-1791471 GCF_010583005.1 Odontomachus brunneus | reverse complement strand
AATATATATATATATATATATATATATATATATATATATATATATATATATATATAAATACCCAACAAATTTTGCCGACTTACAAATGTATGAAATCATCAACTTACCCTCAAATGTATTCTGTATTACACATAAAACGAAAATGTTTTTTTATTATATCATTTTACGTTTTAACATGGAATAATATAAGCTAGAAAAAACATTTGCCCTGGCATCAATGAAATTGATGCAAAAAAACACTTAAAAAAGCTCGAGTTTCCTTAATGTTTCTATCCCAATTCTAGATAGAGAACTCATGTTTGGGACAAGAATTATTCCTAATTGATTTCCTAATTGGTATTGTAGTGAGATAATCTATTTTGGGACAAAGTTGGACATTCTGGTTGGAATCTAACTTACATTTGGGAAAATACTAAGAAATTTTAAACCTTGAATTCTACAATGCAGTAGAAGATAAGTTAGCGAAGTAGATTTAATTCTAATAACACAATTTACTCCTACTTTGATTCTGATGTTCTGATGAATTTCTCTTTTCACTTTATTTAGCGTCAAAATAGCGTTGTATTACAGGCTTTAAAATGTCAGAATGGATGTTGAATGGAAGAGAGGCTGAAAGTAGAATTAAAATTTCGACTCGGGCTATTTTGGAACAAAGTTAGACATTCTAATTGAAATTTAACCTGCATTTGGGAAAATACTAAAAAATTTTTATGCGGATAATTTGCGGTTAATTCGAAATGAATAAAACTCGGTAAGGCTCCAAAAACAAGCCAAGTGTGTCGGGCTTAATTTCGAAAGCACCGACTTGTTCGGATTCCCATTTGAGTCCACATCCTTATTCCCGCGGCGGCCAAACGGGATAGCTAGCGTTCTGTAGCTTTACCCGATAAGCTCTCCCGTCACCCGGTGCCCTCGCGGCTAGCAGCCAAGGTGCCATTAACGCGCCTCATCGTGTATACCGTAATACCGTACGTCGCGTAGCGGTGTGCACTTGAATTCAATTATATACGCGAAAACGAGGACTCGCGTCTGAGCACGTATAGAGGCAGGCACGATCGTGTCTCCTTGTGCACGCGTGAAACCGGTCCTCGCCCGATCGCGCCGCTCTTTCTCACTACGTCAGCCTGAGAGAGGGCTGCAAGCCACGCTCTGCCACTTGTGCGGCTTGGTGGCCATCGAGAGCTGCGAACCGCACGCTTCTCCACTCGCGGAGGTCCTTTTGGGTGGCGAACGGTGCACCACCGTAATGACAACACGACAGCGCTGCGTCGTTCGTCCTATTTATCGTTCGTCCGCGCGATGTGTTACCGTGCCCGCTCCTCTCGAGTCTCCCGGTGACTTGTCCATTATCGAACACGATAATCCGTCGACCAGTTCAGTTATTAGCATTCCCGTCGCGAAATGGGCTCGGTTGACTTGTTCGCGTGGATTTTTCCGGCAGCGCGGAACATCAAGTCGGTCTATATAGTCGAATAGGTGCATAGGCAGTGGCGTGTATAAGATCGTTTGTACAATTATGTAAGTCGAGTCGAAATTTTGATCCTACTCTCTCGGCCTCAATATTCCATTCAACTCCTTTAATGATAATTCAATTTTGAATACATCAACCTCTTCTGACTCCACTTAACTTTCCAGCTTTGCCGAGTGGTCCCCTTTAGAACGTACAAGTGGCATTTTCTGCGTTTTCCGTCATTTAGAGGCACTAAGTTTCTAAGACTTCAATTTCCTCGTTAAACATACTCCGGTTCTACAGAATATACAGATGTTGGAACGTCCAGGTCGAAAGTAGGACGAAAATTTGTAGGACTATTTTATTAGGATTCGTTCCCGCGAGTAAGATTCGCTGAGAAAAATTCGTTAGAAAAGTGAGAATCCTTAACGAGAATCCTTGCACATATCGTGATGACCTTGCAAATTTCTTAGCGTGCGGAAAAATGATATGTACCCTCCCTCCCCGTTTATCTCTTTCTCTCTTTCTGTCCTCTTATACTGCTACACAGCCGGCATAATCTTCCCGGTAATAAAATGTTCTGAAAGAGAATACCGTGGTTCGACCCTTGAAGTCCTTTTTCCTGAAAATTACAGTACGGTTCCCGTAGTTACTTGTTATCCGAGAACCAGTAATTACTACGGGAGAGAGAACCGCCATCGAGTTGACTCCGCGGACCTCTTTGGTTTACCTTTCCTTTTGAAATTCTCTCCCTCCTTTGCGGCAGACCGTTTTTACCGCTTACGAAGTTTACTCCGCGCGCTCGCTCTATGTTCGCTAAATGGAAGTTAACCACCGGCGAAGAGAGAGAGAGAGAGAGAGAGAGAGAGAGAGAGAGAGAGAAAGAGAGAGAGGAAGAGAGAACAGATCTTTCCAACCGTTTTTTCCCTTATCTTTGCTTCGTCCTGCCTTGTCTCGTACTGTACTGTCTCCCGTATTTATCGAGTTTCCCGACAAATTTCGCAAATTGTCGACATTTCTGCGTTCTGTCGTCTATTCTTCTTGTACGTTATCATTTCAGATAAATTTGACATATAAAAATATACATCATAGGTTTGTATTATAATTTTTGCTTATACGTAAAAAAAAGAAGAGAGAGGATACGTACTATTTTTCCGCGCGCTAAGTATCTCGCAAGGCCGTCACGATTTGTAAAGAGTCGCGCTAACTCATTTTTCGAATTTTTCCTGTCAAATCATTTTACTCGTCGAGTAAATTAATCTCGATCAAATGTCCTTTCTATATTTATATGATTGTATAAATAATAATTTCTGTTTACGTAAAAATTAAATGCTATGTCTCTTGGATAAATCTAGTCTGTTGCCAACTAATGGGAAAAGGTTCTTGCATTTCTGATTTTTCGAGCTTGTTTAAATTCAGTGACATTAAAGGAGAAATATAATATTAAAATTATCGTTTGACATATCGCCTTTTATATGGACAAGGGAAGGTTCCGAAGTGTTTTATTGATTCTGAGTTTGGATCAATATAGAATTGTTCTAAGGAGTTTAAATAACGCGAATTTCCATTTACTCTCTATCTTTACATTGAAAAAAATGGCAATATGCAGAATTTTACAAATCTCGTTTTAAAATATTACATTACTCGATTCGTATATGGATTTTTTAGAGAAAAATCTTATCGTATATTTTTCAATCTTATAATATTAGATAAATACATAGATTTTTTAGGAAAGCATTTTATTGTAAGTATTTCAATATAATAATAGAAAAATATATCAATATTTTAAAATACAATTTTTTAAAAATAACGTTTTAAATAATTTTTTAATAATTTTAAATATTTCTGTTTGTCTATTCAGTAAATTAGTTGTACTATAGAAAATTAATCGACTACTACTTGTTTTAAATTCAAAAGCAAGTCGATAGCACTTTCATCCCAAAATTTTTTTACAATAGTACAAGTGAGAATAGAGAATGAAAGTTCTATTTTGCATTATAGTATTTATGTAAAGATTAATTTCTACTAATACATATTTTCAATTAAAGTTAACAAAAAAATTATATATTAAATAAAAATTATATATTTTTATTTTATTAAATTGTGGAAAATTATAAAATTCGGCATACTGTCATTTTTTAAACGCAAAGATAAAGAGTGCAGATAGAAATTTGTGTTATTTAAATCCGCTAAAACAATTCTATACTAGTCTAAATTAAGAATTGATAAAACACTTTGAAAGTTTCTCTTGTGAGAAAGAATCGAATTTATTATTTACTGGATCGTGTATCAGCAGAAATATCTGCAAAACTAAATCGCGATTCCCGGGATTTTGTGTTCGCGCGATTTCGCCAGTCGCGCAGTCCTCCATCCTAAATGCCTTGCCCATTCATCCGGCACGTTATTCGAGTCCCGAGCGCACCCTTTCTTCCCTCTGTTGCCTAATATTTAAGAACTCTCGCTTTCCCTTGATTTCGTTTTGGTACTCCGCACACGTGCTATCGCCAATTTCGCCGCCGGGACGCTTGCCGAATGGCAAACTACGCGGGCCTTATCCTTCGCCCGGTCGTAGCGTATTATCAACGTAAATCCGTTTACGAGCTTATGGAAGCGTATATTTCGTACACGTGAACGCGGCATCGCTTTCTGGCCCGCGCATCTCCTCGGTCTATTCGCGACGAGACCGCGCTAATGCAATTTCCATCGCGCGCGCGACGTCGGCGAAACGCCCAATTCGCTAAGACGACGGGGGATTAGCCTTATCGTTAATTCTTATCGCAACTCCTTGCCATCGCACGCCACTCTGACTAATCATATCCTCAAGGTGGCGCGACTGGAAATTCTTTCAACGGCGATGCACGTATACGCCCTCCGCCGTGTATCTTCATCATCGCGAGCGTCATCGTCGAGTCCGTTCGCGGAGTTTCAGGTGGTAATTTTTTAAGCGGCGCCAATTACAACGTGACCAGCCTCGTAAATATTTCCGCGATGTGTGGCATCGCGATAGGTGGATCCATCCTCGAAGGACTTCGGTTGATCTAAGGAGAGGAAGATCTCCAGGACACGATATCCCGCCGATGGTATAGTGTTACCTTGCCTGGACTGGATAGTAGACGATGCAACGCACCCACGTGTGTGTATGTGTGGGTGTGGGTGCTCTCATGCATGTGTCCGTGCATATGAAGACGCGTTCGCGCGTCTCCTGCTTCTCTCTCCTTTCGTGCCGTGTAGAATTTCCGATATCATCGGGCCATCGGTATTATGTACACGACGCCCGCTCGAAACTGCGGGATGTCGTCCTCCTCGTCCTCGTAGTCCTGATAGCCCCCGCTCGATCTCCTGCGAGTCTCACGCACGCGAACGCGATCGTAAATATCGCACGTGAGACAAGAACCTGGAAGACTCACCCCCGCAATTTGAAGGCTCCTATTTCCATCAATAAATCTCGCCACGATCTTCGCGAAGATCCTCAAAGTCGGATCATTGAAGAGAAGAGAAACGTCGCTTTCTCATTTCGCTGAGGACACCTTTCTTTTTTTGAGATTCCTTTCTCCGTCTCAGCATCACAATAACGTTAAGGAGCCAAACAATGTAACACTCCGAAAAAAGACTATTTTTGGGAATTAATTTTGCGGAAATGGATCAACCAAATGTTTTGAAGTATTAATTAAATATTAAGCTTTATATTGCTATTTTTGTTATTTAGAAAAATTTATAAATAAATATGCAATATGTGACCGACTCAGGACTGAAAATTATTGCTGCAATTCGCGGGAAAGGTAGCGCCCAATTCTAGTTACATGAAAAAAGATCATAAAATCGAAAAGTTTCTTAAATAATATACTTGTAGCTGGAGGATGAACCCAGAAAATTAAAAAAAAAACATTAAACTTAATAATTTTTTAATAATGCAAAAAGATGCGAAATTTGGATATCCTATTTTTAAACAAATATTGTTTCTGCAATTTTTGTTCCATAGTTTAAAATTTCATCCTCCAGCTACAAACATATTATTTAAGAAAACTTGATCTTTTAGGTTATTAGAACGCTACCTTCTCCGCCGAATGCAGAGATATTTTTTGCAGTCGTGAGTCTAGCTATATGCTGCATATTTATTGATAAGTTTTTCTAAATAACAAAAATAATAATATTAAATTTAGCAATTACTTAATTCATATACAACGTTTCAAAACGTTCCGTTGATCTATTTTCACAAAATTAATTCCCAAAAGTACGCTTTTCTTCAGAGCATTACATTGGTCTGACCTCTTAAGGGTGAGGAGAAAAAAAGCATAAGAGACTAGAAAGAGCTTCCGTTGCGAGCTTTAAAAATATTTCAAGACATGCGTTTATTAACACTGTAAAGAAAGAATTTAAGGAGAAAATATTCAGGCATGATCCTAAACCCGTTCTTATTATTTTCGTCTTTAAATACGGATATTTAAACTTTCGATGTAAAATATATATACATATATTGAATAAATATGTATATTGAAAGTTTAAATACTCGCATTTAAAAAGCAAAACAATATAAATGTCCAGGATTGAGTACATTCTATCTGAAATGTCACGTTATCATGATGCAGGAGAATTTGCCTGTATCCCCGCAATTATTCAGTCATTATTCCCGCACGACTCGACTTCGATTTGCTGGATATAAAAAGTCGCGTTTGACGTCAATATTACGACATTGTAGTCGCATTTTGCACCAGGTGCGACGGGGGTGATACGCGACAGCGCGCACACACACCGAGGTGCCTCGGCGTATTTCGCGAGCTCTATAAAATAGCGCACATAGATTTTCTATAACTCGCGAATATTGCGCGATTTACAGCGCGGGCGGTTATTACCCCTCGGGGGACGGACATTACTATTCGCGCGCTAGGATAATTAATCAGGGCGTATTCAGACCGAAATGATATATATCGCTAACAGTAAATATGAATTTGTAATACGTTGGGTAAGGCGACCCGAATTCTCGAAGGCACGCGACGTTAAATGAGTCTCCTGCGATTAATCGCGCACCCAGTTAGGTGCCATTTGTTACCGCTGCAGCGCCCTGAAAATAATACCGGCCGTGTAACACCTGGTCGCTAACTGCAACTTCGCGCGAAAGCCCTTTTCGCTTCTCGCGCGACTAATTGCAAATTCGATCGCCGTAGCGCCATTTGTTACATTATGGCTCATTGAAACTGTTCGTTAGCTTCTCGAGACCCACGGAGACCCAAAGGAAAAAAAAAAGAAAGAGAAAGAGAGAAAAGCAGTTCCAACTCGGGCCTGTTATCGAGCGAAATAATCGCGCGCCGACGCGCGCGAGCCCGCGTGTTTGCGTGCTCTCGCGTTAAGATAATAACATACAGATCGCACCCGACCTCGTTCGATTAATCCGCACGACGGAATGTACATGTTAATTCAAGTAGCGGTGGAGCGCTTTAGGAGTAATTCATGTGCGAAAGTATACGCGTTGCCGACCAATTCATTCTTGGCGTGGTTGCGCGCACAGGTGGCTTCAACAGTTTAACTGGAAATAGTTTTCACTATTACCCGCGATAAGAACAATCATATGTCGCATGTTGTCGAACTCGATAATGAGGTAAGAGTATTAATTCCTGAAACACGCATCTGATTCTGGACATTCTTATTGTTTTGGTCTTTAAATGCTGAATATTTAAAGCTTCTATATAGAATATATGTATGTATCTAATGTGTTTGTATATGTGCATATAATGTTGGAAGCTTAAATATTTGTATTTAAAGACTAAAACAATAGGAACGTCCAGGATTAGTTACATATCCCGACATTGGTGCTTTTACCTTAACTACCCTAAAACAAAATATGAAATATTCTATTTAAAGAATTAACTCTTTGTGTCACGAATTTTTGTATCAGACCGATTTTTTTGCAATTTTGTATTCGGGGATTTTTCGGCTAGCTGATTACGAATCAGAAATCAGAATTTTTAAATTCATACTACTTCATACTGGTTCCATCATTTTGGATTTAGAAAAATTTTAAAATTATAATTTCAGTTTAGAATTCAGTGATCAAAAAATCTCTAGGACAATATAAGAGATATTCAAACACTTATTTGGATTTACAGTAGAAAATATTGATTTTTTTATATTTTTTAAAGATTATTTATTTATAATAAAAAACAACGTAGCGAAGAAATATAACGAAACTTTGAAAAATATTTTAGGAAGTCCTAAATAAATGCTGTTTTAATAATAATAGTTTCAATGATAATAGTTACTTATAATAATTATACAAATAAAACTTTACGATATTTTTTTACACAAATTTATGATATGAATTAAGCACTCTACGAAAACAAAAAAATCTTTAACGTCAAGAAATTTGTTGAAATAATTAAGAACTGAGCGGAAATCGATAGGTCGTTGGACGACTCATTATATCGTAAAGAGTTAAAATGTCTCATTCTAGAGTAGTTTAAAAGCGCAAATAGGTGTCAATTTTCTAATTCGCAAATTCGATTTTTTCGAGAACGAGATCACGCGCGGAGAAATTTTCATTCCGCATTTCCCGACATTCTTTCTCCTGCGTGCTCCGAAAGAATTATCCTGCACTGAGAGAAAAGACTGGTAACTATAACAAACTGCATTTAGTTACAGAAATTCATTGAATCCTTAGTAACTAATACTAAATATGATAATAATTACCAAATATTTAATAGATCGGGAATATGACGTAATTGCATTCACAGTAACATCAATTAAATAATTTAGTAATAGTTACTTAATGTTAAATATTTAATATGAAATATATTACAGTTATGAACAGATATTTGATAATTGTTATGAAATCGTTATATCCCATATAATAAAAAATTCAGTAGGTACGAGTTCTATTTTGTTACCAGTATAAGTATGTTTTGTTGCAGCACAACGAAAAATTCATTCATTTGCAGCTATTACATCGTTTCAATATCTATTATTACAGATAGTTGGTTGAACCTATCAAAAATTTTGTAACTATTACAAAATCGCTTATTTTGCTCAACTATTCAATAAGTTTTATTTACCAAATATATTCTGGAAGCAAATAAATTTTACTTCTGTCAAATAAATAATTTATTTTACAGAACTAAATGAATTAATAAGTATTGCCATAGCTTTGGCCCGCTATATTTACGTCTATCATTTAGTAATGGTAACCAAATTTTGATAATATTTACTAAATTCTTCTCTCAGTGTGGACCTGAAATGGCATCATTTTGTGAATATACGTTGTAACGATGATACTGCGCGATTACTTCATGTAAATCAAACGTAGACGTAACTTCGCCGTGCATCGACAAACGCGTGTATCCTATTGCTATCGTTATACACGGTCGACGAGCAATATTTCCTCGCATCCGGAGTGAATAAACTCTCTCAACTGTTTCGGCATTCTGCCGCCGGTGCCGGGAATATACATAACCCACTCTCACCGCTTCTCGCACTTTACGTACCTTTTCTTCACACTCCGCGGCAGATAGGTATCTTGGGACCCGGAAGGGATGTTGGGGGATGAATTTTGGTCAGGCAGCTCGTAAGAAACCCCATGAATCGCTACGTGCACCGTAAAAATCCGAGGGCCCCGCGTGGTCGGTCGCTCGCGCTCGCGCGAGCTAGCGCGCTGACACGTGTCTATATATAACACGAAAAACCACGAGGATTTCTCCTCTCGTCCTTTTCCACGCTCACGCCGAAAATCTTCCGTCACGAAAACACTTTAGTAGTTCCCCCGAGTACCGTCTAAGCTCCACCGTGTGCTCGTTCCTTCGTCGAGATCTTTACGCGCCGCATATTTTCCCCGCAAATTGTTACGCAGTTCCCGCCTCTCTCTCTCTCTCTTTCTCGGTCTTAAAAGGCCGTTTATTAATTTACTCCCTTACTCGTGTAATTAATTCCCACCCTACACCGCACGGGGATTCATCGGTAGCCAATATTCTCATGCTGAGAACAGTTTCACTTCGAAAGAACATAAGAGTAAGAAAGAAAAAAACAAACGAAAAAGAGGAGAGAACGATCCAAAAATGAAATTTATCACAGAGAAATCACGGTGACAATAAACAATATTATTCAGTGAAAAGCGAGTTATTTGAAGAGTTGTTTTCAGGTATGACATGTCGCAAAACGTCGCACAATAACGGCAAACCGTCATCGTGCTCGACGCACGCACTTCTTCCCTCCACTCTTCTTTTCTTTTTTGCTAGAGTGATATAGAGGGCCGCACGTAACTCTGTAAAACTGTTTTCAAATATTGATAGAATCCATATGCGTACGCGTTCACAATACCTCAATTGATCGGCGAGGGAAAAAATCCCTATTATCCGCTATTGTTTGTGGAGGAGAATAAAAACGCGGGAGATTCGAAGCGCGTTTACGCGCGGGCGTGGCATCGAGAAGATTAATAACGGCATCGGTGCACTGTAACTGCACTGTGAGTGTCTAGGCGCCGAGCGGGATAAGAGCGGTTTTTTCGCACAAATAGACATCATTGAGTCTGAATGTGTATCTAGATTTCCGGTCACGCGCTTGCGGGCACGGCCGGCGACGTTTGCTCCGAATCAACTGAAACCGGTCGGTTCTCGGCGCTTCGGTTTCTGTCGCCGCAGAAACTAATTACGACGTATTCAACCGTGGAGAAGCTAAAATCCCGGTCGAGTAGCCCTTGAACCTCATCCGCAGCGGACGTGGGATAATCGCGCTGCTAGGCGAATACTAGCTGCTGCTGCTGGTGGTGGTGGTGGTGGGCGGATAGGTGGGTGGCTAGACTGGGTGGTTGGATGGGTCGGTGGATGGGTGAGGTATTCTCTCTCGCGAACGTGCGCGAGTGGGTGCCCTCCGACGTTGCAGCTCGACGCAGACACGCGCGGCGTGCAGGCAAGGGTGAGAGAAATCCACTCTTTTCGCGCGCGGTCGCGATATCTCGTCCCGCTGTCTACGAAGCTGTCGCACGCCAGACGCGTCGCAACATATGTAAATGACACGGGTCGCAAGTCGCGGTGGTAGTGGTGGTGTTGGTGTCGGTACACACCGGCTGATGCAGTAGGGCGTATTACCCGGGTTACCATAAGTGGATGCCGCTGCATCAGGGACACGCGGCGAACTCGGGCGCGGTTACCGGCTCCGCGCTTCGATGTGCGCCAATTTTTCTCTTTCCCCTCTTTTTTCTCCCCTCTTCTCTCTTCACCTTCACCGACGTGTGTCAGCGCGCGCAAGAATAAATCGCGTGAGGAGTCGAGCCCGCAAATATGTTTAGTAACCGCCGGTGAATCCGATTGGAGGGTAAGTCGGGTTCCAGACAGAAAAACTCGTTCGCTAAGTCTGCCGGCATTCCTGAATGCGAGCGAGCGGTTACACCGAGAGAAAAACTATATCAAAATCAACAAATATTTCCTTGATGGCTGCTATTAACATATTTACTTAAATCTACATTCTCTTTATTTAAATCAAATATTGTTTACCTGATTTAAATAAACAATCAAAATTACAATTACGAAAGGGCCTATGAGGGCTAGGTGCAAGAAAGAAGTGCACAAATTTATTCAAAATAAAGGGTTGCGCATTACATTAAAGATGTTAACGAAACCGCAACGCATCACCAAATGTTTCGATCCATCATTGGATCCTTCTCAATATGAATTAGAACAAAGATAATACGGTAAAAAGAAAGTTGCATCCAATTAGTTCATTACGCACGTACATAAACAATATTTGATTTAAATAAAGAGAATGTAGATTTAAGTAAATATATTAATGGCATTCATCAAGGAAATATCTGTTGATTTTAATATAATTTTTCTTTCAGTGTACTTTCAGTGATGCCGAGCGATGCGCTCTCTTCCTCATTTTCGCTGAGAACGTACTTCACCTCCTCTGTGTGATTAGGCTGGAATTATAATTATGGCGTATTTAAATAGAATTACGGTTCAGCCATCGAAGCGAGGATTGACGGAAACCTTCCAAAAGTTCCCGAATCGAGATTTTAGCCCTACTTTCAACCCGAACTTTCTAACATCCGTGTATTTCGAAGGATCAGTGTGTGTTTAATGCACGTAGAAACTGAAATCTCCTGCTTAACGTTTCTAAATGGCAGAAAACGCACAGAGTACCACTTGTAGGCTTTAAAGAGCACCTCTCGACACAGTTATTAGGTTTAAATAAAATGAAAAGAGAGAGAGAAATTGATGTGTAGGCTTCGGAGTATCAAAATAGACGTTAAATGAAACGTTGAGGATGAAAGTAGGATCAAAATTTCGACTAGAAAATTACAGTTTATGTTGCGTGATCGCGGATAGTTACACTTGATGTATTCACAGTACAGTTTGTGTAATTAAACGCACGATTGAATTTTGTTGTATTCTAGGATAGTTAACCCATTAATACCCAAATGTGCTGAAATTTTATGTTGATTTGAGCCATTTATTTTACTACGGAAATGAGGTCTGTTGTTTATAAAGACCATTTCTACAAATTTTGATGTCGCTCTATCGAATAGCGTTGAGAAAATTTAAAACATCGCAATTTATGCAAAACTTTTGCAAAATAAAATAAAAAACGCATGTTTTTAGGGCTAATTTTTTCTTCTTACATTGTTTTCTCCATAAAAACGTATCGCTCAGGAAAGTATCTAAAACGTGTTCTCGACATTTTAACTTAAAAAATATGCCATGAATATTTTTTTCAACAAGCATGGCGGTCGATTTGAAGCATTTAATTCAAATTTTCGTTTATATTTGGTTGTCGAAATTGTTTTAGAATCAATATTACTACAAAAATTACATAGTAATTTACATAGTAATTACATAGTAATTACATAGTAAAACAATTTCGATAAATAAATATAAACGAAAATTCGAATTAAACATTTCAAATCGACCGCCATTTTGGTACTGCCATGTTTGTTGAAGAAAATACTCATGGCATACTTTTTAAGTTAAAGTGTCGAGAACACGTTTTAGATACTTTTCCGAGCGATACTAACACATTTTTATGAAGAAAATAGTGTAAGAAGAAAAAATTAGCTCTAAAAACATGCGTTTTTTAATTTTATTTTGCAAAAATTTTGCATAAATTACGATTTTTTTTAAATTTTATTTTAATTTTCTCAACACTATTCGATAGAGCGACATCGAAATTAGTAGAAATGATACTCTTTATAAACAACAGACCTCATTCACCGTAGTAAAATAAATGGCTCAAATCAACGTAAAATTTCAGCACATTTGAGCGTTAATGGGTTAATAGTGTGACAGCGCATATCGGCGTGATCTAATCTTCTCCCGCCTATGCCTAACGTCGTGTTGCGTTCCACAAAAATGTCCTGCATTCGAATCAAGTGGGATTCGAGGGTAATAATGGAGTCTGTGACTGGGTCTAGGCTTAAACTAGGCTTGAATGGCGAGCTGTCATAAACGTTAATTTGGTACTGAGCCACGGTTTAACCCTATCAGTGCCGAACAGACGATGGTAACAGACGTTGTGTATCGTAATGCGTGCCATTGTGATATTATATCTCGGCGAAGGCAAAATGCTTAACATAGCTGCATAACGGGGGGATTAGCTCCTTCACTCGACACTCCGTAGCATTTGCGCGAATACACTCGCGAATTTATAAAGCGTGCGCGGACTCGTCTACTCATCGAGTGACGACGATGCAACTTAACTTCCTCAAAAGACTCGACGCGTCTTTGACGCGGCTCCTCCGCCTCTTTAATTCGTCCCGTAATAGCCCGTAATAACGCCCGAGACATGTCAATCGAGCGGGAGTTGAAAGGAAACATCCCGGCCAGGCTGACGAGGTTAAAATATCGCGGCGAAACAGGGAGCGCACGTTTCACACGTTCATCGACGAAACACGTGGAGTAGAAAAAACACGCTGAACGTGATAGGGAGGTGTGTCCGCGGTGAATCGATGATTCACGGGTTGAAGAGGTCGGGCGCCGTCTTGCGTATGTACGGGGTGTCTCAGACACCTATTATTTCAACTGCAGCTGCTACCTGCAACTAAGAGCAAACTGAAAACAACGAAACAATAATTTTCGTCGTCAATTTTATGATATGTTTGTTCTCGTATTAATATTCTGACAGGGGGAGAATATTACAGTTTCTTTTCGTATAAATTTTTTTTAATTTTACTCTATATGTTCTGTTAGTAGTCCAGGAAAATAGACTGTCAGTAAGGTCAGTCTTGATAAAGAACATAGTAAATTTCGTTAGAAATATAGCAGATTTCGCTAGAAACGTAGCAAATGTTTTAATAATAAGAAAAACTGGGACTATATACATATATAGCCCCAAGGATATGTTGCTCGTGTACCCTTTTTTTTAGTATTTATTTTGAGAGTAATGGTGGGTACAAAATCGCGAAATAGTCTTTTAGGTCATAAATACTTTTCTCTGAGTTTCATTAAAATCAGAATAATATGACGGGTAAGAAATAGAAAAAAAAAACTGATTTTTAATAGCAAAGTAAATTTTTTAGCCTCTCGAAATTTTTTATTAATATTCTCCACCGTGACTGAATAAAATTAAGCGACGTGTTATTAGATAGAATGAAATTTCTTGCAAGTATATAATGTACTGTTTCTGATAATAAATGCAATTTTTTGTCATAAAATGATTAAAATAGAGCATATGAGCGGACGAGATAAAATTAGTCTATAATTAAGGGCTGGCAGCAGAAAATACTAATCACACTGAAAAAAAGTTTTGATTAACAAAACTAAAATTTAGTTAAAATGGGATCAACTAAATGTTTGATAATTGCAAAAAAAAGTTAAATATCGCTATTTTGCTTTGCTAGTGACTAATTAAATATATTACTGAGAAAGTAAGGCAAAATAACGACAATTAAATTTTTTGGTTGTAATTACCAAACATTTGGTCGATCCATTTTAACCAAATCCTTTTTTCAGTGCAGGATACACATTTCATAGGTGGCTTTTTTATCCTGCGCTACTGGCCAACTGAACCCAGTGCTAGAACAAGATGGCTATGTTGCTACATATATTTTGGTTTATTTTGTTTATTACAAAACAAAATATACATTTAACAGAGTTGCAGCGGGAATTAATATATAGGAGAAAGTTGCCTCTATCATGTTTATATAGTTAGTCACAACAATTAGTTGCCTGAGAAGTTGTAATTTCGAAATTCTAAAATATAGGGTCCTGATCACCCGTACATTTCGGTTCCTAAAATATAAATAGCACGTATATGAAATGAAAGAATAGTGAATTATTGCCTAGTGTCGATCTATTCCTCAATTACAAAGTCCTATGGTAATTTTCACTATAAAATTCTCTCCGTGTTTTATATATTATTCTGTTATTTCTTCTTTCTTAGTCGAGAATAACGGAAATTCAGAAAAATTCACGAGAATTTAAGAAGATTTAGATTCAAGGTTTACTTGTCGATATATTTTACATATTTAACGGTAAAACCTCCTGTCGAACGACGGACCTCCATCATCGCGCCCTCCGTGAAAGATAAAGCAACTATAAAGTCGGCGCACGACCTCCGAGTGAAAGAGTATCCGCTGAGTGTAAGACACCTTGTATACTGCGTCTTAAGTGCTGCGGAGGGAAAGGCCCTTAGGGGAGGTCCTTGTGGGTGCATATCGCGCGTGGTCTCGCGGCGCCATCCTCTATACATATTAAAGCCGGCGTTCGTTCGTTCGTACGCGCATTGTATCAGTCCTAAATCCACACACTCAATGTCAACTTGAAGAGAGAATAGCATTGTTGTCGTATCACGCAGGAATGCGCGTTTACGTGGGCGCTCGCGCGCGCGCCTCAGGATAACGAAACCACATCATGCTAGGAAGCGCCCGAACTTTCTCTCGACGACGGCGAGCGTCGTCACGCACGACCCATGATATTCTAATTAAAGCTCTTCGACGCTAACTACGCTGGCCGTTTTACAGTTAAAGAGGCTCGATCACGTTCGTCTTGGTATTCATGACTTATGAAGCCAATCTCTTTTGACTCTCGATATACCACCGCGATATATCAATTAAATTCAAGAATTAGTTCCTTGTATTAGAAGAAAGGAATAAGTAAATTTCCTTCTTCTCCTCTGGAAGATCATTAAGAAAGAATCGAAGTCACGAAATATTAATTAAACGAAATATTAAACAGAGTTTCGTAAAAAAGAAATTTAGTAAAAATAGATCTAAATGGATCTTAATGTTATGTGCCGAAAATGAATAAAAGTGTATTTTTCTTTATCCTTTATCCTTAAAGCTGGTCATGAGAAAACTAATGCACCGCGTACGCGCGGAGAGAGAATTTTATAGTAAAAATACAATAGATTTATGTGTATGTAGCCGAGAAATAGTTCGGCATTCTGCAGTAATTGACTATTCTTTCATTTCATACATGCTGTTTATGTTTTAGCAACTGTTTATCTTTTAGCAACTTTTAGTATTACAAAACTATTTTAGTATAACAAAATGTGCTATCAAAAAATTTACTGTCTCTAATAAAATTTACTATATTCCTTAGCAAGATAGACCTCACTAAAGTTAAACTGCATTACATTATTAAAAACATAGTAAAATTAAAAAGAATTTGCATGAAGAAGGAAACTAGTTAATATTAAATATTAAATAAACTTTAATGTTTATATTTATATAAACTATAAGTGTGTATTATATAAATGCAACTATATAATTGTATAACTATATAAGTACTAATTAGGTTACGTATTAATTAATTAATATATTATCGTGAGCGATCATTCACCAATCTTCTTTAATTAATAATTAAAAATCTACAAAGTTATTAGCAAAATAGTAGGAGACTTTTTTGTTTAATTTAACGTAATATAAGCACACGGTGGTAGACTTCGCCACTACAGTTCATCTAACATATATCTCTCGCGTGATTATTTCACAAATCTTTAATTAATAATTAATGCGATAATTATTGCGAATATCACAAAATATCACAGTATAGGACTTTTATGTTTACAATCAATCCGTACTATGCCTCTGAGAATTTCGAAAGTTGTTCTGGGATACCTTGTGTAAATATATAATATAAAGTATAACTATAAATAAATATAAATAAATATGAAGTTAACTACATTCTCTTCGTCTGCGATGATGAGTTGGTTCTGCGATCGTTTCGAAAATTTCGGTGACTGTCGGGTAGGATTTATACGGAAGTCCCTTTGTGAATCTCTAAAGGGATAGTAATTATATCAGGGATTATATCACGAACTAAAATTTCCTCTCTTGTGGACGACACATAGTATCCTGCTGAAACTGCTCGACTGACTCGTCGCGTATTAATAAATTGATAATACTCATTGATTTCGTCATTCGGGCGGATACCTAACGGTACGGTAGGATTATCATCGTACTATTATTTAGAGAGGTGCGCCAACAAAGAGACCGTGACATTATACTGCATGAATATTAAATGCACATATATTCATCGCAATTATTTATCCTCGTTAACGAGACGGGCCGTAACAAATGGTTCGTTATACATAAAGCGTATGGGTGCGCGCGTGTATATGACATATTACATTTAATCCCAGTTTGGTCGACGAACTTGTGTTTCATTCGTTAGCGTAATTCAATTATGAACGTTACAGAACAAACGGCGCGAAACGTGCTAATTAACCCATTAAAAGCTCGAAACATTTTTTCGCGAGTCCTCGTCGTTCCGCCTCATACGGAGGACGCGCTTGATATGCAGTATTTTTCAATGTAGAAAAATTGTATTGTGACACTGCTAACACTTTCTCTCAAAATTGTGATGTGATAGCCAAATTTGGACGACGGATTCGTGTTCAGCAGGCAAAAATACATCGGAAACGACTATTCGCTTTCTTGCAAAAAAAATTGTTCTGTCTAGTGATATTGATGCCGACGACTGTTTCTGATTGGTCATATGTTGGAAAAAAAAATCGTTGAGAAACAAGACGAGACGCATTTTCAAGCTAAAAGTTAATGCTTTTGCGTGGCATTAACGAAATATAAAAAACAAATTTACTGTTTGCGCTACAGCGCCACGAAAACCCTCAAAATCGTCATTTTTGGCCTTTTTGACGCCATTTTTCTCAAAATTGTGACGTGATAGCCAAATTTGGACGACGGATTCGTGTTCAGCAGACAAAAATACATCGGAAATGACTATTCGCACTTGTGTCACGAAAAAAGTTCGATTTTTGTCGAACAGTGTAATTTAACCATGTGTAACATATACTCGTAATTACCGTAATTACATCGAAGAGTATCTTTAATCCGCGATCGAATCCCGCGGAAAAAAGACAGTGACTAAAAATTACTAGCGATTATTCGCAATACGGCAGTAACGATTAAATATACTTTTGTGAAATTATCGCGATATTTTCGCAAGACGAACGCGATGCTTTCGCTACGCGACACGTCACGCCTTCTTGCACGATTGATTTTTTTCAGAGGGTTGCAATAAAGCGTCGGACGTGGCGGCGCGTATCGCGTGGGCGAATCTTTCTCTCTTTCCCCCTCGGCCCCCCTTCTCTCTCTCTCTCTCTCTCTCTCTCTCTCTCTCTCTGCCACTCACGAAAATGGATTTAATATTTTCGTTTATGGCGTGCAATCGATATAAATGCAAATTAGGGCTCACGATGCTCGGCTCGGCCGAGTGATTCGATTTCTTCTTCGTTCGTCGCGGAAGTAAAGAGGAGGATGAAACCTTATCAAAGCTGTTCACGTTTGAACGACGACGGGATACGCGGTTTGAGGAGTCACGCGACAGAGTCTTTAACCGGTGGATTAACATAATTCGTTGGATTCGTTTGCGGTATAATCCGTATCGGAGAAATTGATAGGTCGCGAACGAGGCGGCCGCATCGCCGATTTAATTTCCAAGGCATTTAGGCGCATACATTTTTATAGCCGCCAATGCGCTCATATACTTATCGTTTCATTTCGCGCATGGATGGCTGTCGTGCTCGTGATCTGAACCGATAACAACGGAGTCCCAATTATGTCACGGAGGGAAATACAGAGGAAGCGTAATGTAATTCATACAAACATACACGATAAACGCATACAGTAAAGCACAATGTACATTGAAAGTCAAGATATCTGGAAGATAAAACAATATTTATTCGGCGAGTACCAATAACATATTTACTTTTAAATTTAAATTCCTTTGTTTAAATAGAATAAACAGTTTCTCTTATGAAAACCAACGGGAAGATGGTTGAAAGAAGTTAGGAGAAGGAGAGGGAGTTGAGAAAATACATATTTTCTCATTTGAGGAATTTTTGCTTCATATAAAAATATGTATATATTATTACAAGTAAATATGTTCTTAGTCGAATAAATATTTCTTATTTAGATATTTAAAAATTTTTTTTCTTTATTTAAACATTCTTAGATATTTTTTCTTTCAGCGCATGTATGTCAAAAATTGCGGTAAAGAATATCATAAATATCTAATCCAATACATTCACGGAGAAAAATAATTTTGCTCTTTCAAAATCGTCGTTGCTACTGCATATTCGTAGTGACAGCAAAAAAAATTTAGTTGACGTAACTAATTTTACAAATTATTCGTTATCAGAGCAGAAGTAGTTTCGTTGCTAGAATAAAAAAATTTGTTGAATGTATTATCCTAAGAATCACGTTAATTTGCTATCGATGCAAAATAATTTATTCTTAGCAGATTTATTTGCTATTGGAGCCAAACTGCAACTTGTTTATATAAATCCATCATGGTTCTTACAGCAAAATAATTTATAGTTTCAGCAAATAAAATCTTTTTGCTGTCCATATAATAACGAAAAGGTTTTGCTAGACTAGCAGAAAATTTGCTGGGCCAGCAAATTCTTTTTCTCCGTGTTATAATCTTTTACACATTGCAGCGGGAATTGTTCCACAAAATTCATTTTTTATTCCCCTACGCTACAATGACTAATTCGTGTATTGCACGATCGTATAAGATGATAAAGGTAGCACTATTATTGAGCACATCGCTCGTAAAATAAATTTGTTATTCGAGGTTAGGCTAGAGGTATATCGCGTGACCTTTGGCTGAGGGTAGAGATCATTTTACGAGCGTCTACGGCGTTGAATATTAATCTACCTTGCGTACCGAAAGCGTCTTCGATGTATTTATCAATTTACATGTTTAGAGGATACACGATATCAGTAAACCCCCTGCACTCTAAAAACCATCGTTTCATACAAGTTTCGCACTCGGGCAGCGATAATGAAAATTACAAAAGCTTGATCCTTGTTGGTCAGGTCGGGGAACAACAGAGAGGATTATTATCGGGCAACAAAGTATTTAAAGTTGTTACGAGCACACGACTTGTTTTTCACATGCAAGCAACGAATATGTAAATTTGTAAAATACCGTGTTATATGCGGCATGTAATGTATCCTTCGTAAATTTTCTACGTCCCCTGCGATCGATCCTACGTAAGTGAAGGTTTAACGCACACGCGACGTATTTCCTTCCTCCGTCGCCGAATACGTCGCATTTGGGCGATGCGAAGTAGTACTTCACAGTAGAATGTGCAAATATACATAAAAAGGTATAGCGATTAGCAATTTTTAGGATACGTTTCTATTTCAAAATATCTCTTGATAGAAAACTGACATTTATAGAACTCGTTCTGTTTGTACACAGATTAGGCTAAATTTTAGGCTACAAGAATACATAGTTATATTGGAGAATATAATATATTTTTCTCACACGCATAAAATAAAATAACAAATTGAAATAACGAAAAGTATAGTTATTGTCATAGTTATTCACAATAATTAACATACTTATCACAATGATTAGCTCATTAGAAATATGTTAAATAAAAAAATATGTCACAATTTAGAGCCAGTTAATTATCGAAATCATGTTCTTAACTGCGCTGCTAAACCATTGATTAAATAAATGCATTGTTTACACACATCAGTATATTGGCGGCCTCTGATTGCAATCTAATGAGTTAATTATTGTATCTCTGCTAAATTACTGCACCTCTTCCTCTAAAAAGACTAACGCTGCTCTAAAAATATATAGAAATTCTTCAAGGAAATCAATATTATCTCCGCCTGACATAAAATTCAACATAAGAAATCGGTATGATGTTGCCACTTTTTTGATCACAAATGCTTACTCGCATGGATGAAAAAAGACTCGTAATTTTATTAAATGCATTTAGTTATAGAATTTAAGTAAAAATTCAGTAACTAATATCAAATATGATAATAATAACCAAACACATAGTAGATTTGATATACGAAGGACTTTTAATCACAGTCAAATGGACTAAAAATTTTAGTCTTACTAATAGCTACCAAATATTAATATAATATAATAATTTAATATTATAATATATAATAATTTTAATAATTAATTTTAATCATATAATAATTTAGTTTATTTTTAATATAATAATTTAATTTAATGTTAATAATATTGAAATTATTACATTATTAAAATTAAATTAAATTATTATATTAAAAATAAATTAAATTATTGCATAACTAAAATTAATTATTAAAATTATTATATATTATAATATTAAATATTACTTACTTAATATTCATATTAATTCTATCATCTAGTAATAGTCACATATCGATATAGTCATGTTCTTCCCAATATTTGCTAGTAAATATGGGATTGCCACATTTCTTGAAAATTATTAGAATATATTTTAAGCGTAAATATAAAGATAGCTCGTCATCATAGCTCATAGGACTCATTAAACTTTTTGTTCAATAATAAAGTAAAGCATCAGATGGCGACTCTGAAAAAGTATGTGAGTGATCGCGACAGATTCGAATAAAACGTATGAAACGGAAAATGTCGAAAATAAAAAATAAAAAATATAGATGTCTTAAAATAGTTTAAATAGTACGATGAGATTTTTCAAATAAAATAAAAAAAATACATAAACAATTTTCATTTCGGATTTTAGTAATAGTTAACAAATAACTCATTTTCTGCTGCCAAGATTTGCTATTAACTTTCAGAATCTAGTTTGATGGCCCAAATAGTTATAGTTCAAGCAATTTTGGTTTTGAAAAAACTATACATTTGCTTTATATAACAAAATTATTTTATCCTAATTATCACTTTATACTTGACTCGCATTATTTAACTGAATAATATAGCAATAACTTTGGTACTTCAAATTTTGGTACTTTATGAAATCCTGTCAATGTGAATCCTTGTTCTTGCTGCTCATTTGATCGGAAATGCTTGCTCGCGTGAACGTTTTCTCGCGCAGATGAGATATCGGAGCGAAAAGATGTTTCGTTACCAACATACACCGATCTACCTTCGAATCGACGCGAGAGAGAAAGCGCGGCCGCACGTGAACGTAATTTTCTAGCGCGCAAAGGGCGCGGCGAAGGGCGCTGTTTTAATCAATCAAACGGCGACTCCGCCAAAGTTTCGAAAGTAAATTTGAAACGGCCATTCGGCGCGGCGTCGCGTCGACATAAATTTCATGCACTTTCGTTATTTCTCGTCTGAGCAAACATTTCGCCGGCTCGGTGTGTGCGAACCAACGCGCCGCGATCTCTCTGTGCGCATATGTGTGTGTGTGCGCGCGCGTGTGTGTGTGTGTGTGTGTGTATGTGTGCGTGCGCACACGGTCAAACGCATCTCCCGGTGGCATACGCGGCGCGGGGCCGCGTTTATTCCGCTATACAATTACGCACTGCGCCACGCAGGTATTACGCCGGAGTGGTCTTGCAAAAAACCCTCGCGCTCGACTCTCTCTCTCTCCCCCTTCTTCTTCCCTCACTTTCATCTCTCTCCCTCAGTCGCACGCACGCGATATTTATGCACGCGCGTGTGTTCAAACGCGCGTTTGTTCGAATTGGGTTTCGTGGTATAGCATGAGGTCGACACGAAAGATAAAAAGAGAAAGACAGAAAGAAAAAGAAAATGAGAGGGAGAGAGAGGACGCGGTTGCTAAAAAGATTGAAAAAAATATCTCCCCTCCCTCCTCTCTCTCTCTCTTTCTCTTTCTCTCTCTGTCTTTCTCGATCCCGACCACTCCGCAGGGAGTGTTAAACGATACATATGAACGTGCAGCGGCGGTGCAGTAACATGCATCTGAAGTAGTACCTATCGAACTCAGGTCTAGGATAAAGTAACGTGCCTGAAGCGGACTAGAATTTAAAATGGCATATCGAATTTGAAGAAAGGTAGCCGCGTTCATTTTTTCCTATTCCTTTATGACCCCTTCGGTGCAAACGCCATTGCACTGAGAAAAGAATTTAGTAAATATTATCAAAATTTGGTTACCATTACTAAATGGTAGACGTAAATATAGCGGGCCAAAGCTATGGCAATACTTATTAATTAATTTAGTTCTGTAAAATAAATTATTTACTTGACAGAAGTAAAATTTATTTGCTTCTAGAATATATTTGGTAAATAAAACTTATTAAATAGTTGAGCAAAATAAGCGATTTTGTAATAGTTACAAAATGTTTGGTAGGTTCAACCAACCATCTGTAAAAATAGATATTGAAACGATGTAATAGTTGCAAATGAATGAATTTTTCGTTGTGCAGCAACAAAACATACTTATATTGGTAACAAAATAGAATTCGTACGTACTTACTGAATCTTTTATTACATGGGATATAACAATTTCATAACAATTATCAAATAACTGTTCATAACTGTAATATATTTCATATTAAATATTTAATATTAAGTAACTATTACTAAATTATTTAATTGATGTTACTGTGAATGCAATTACGTCATACTCCCGATCTATTAAATATTTGGTAAATATTATCATATTTAGTATTAGTTACTAAGGATTCAACGAATTTCTGTAACTAAATGCAGTTTGTTATAGTTACCAGTCTTTTCTCTCAGTGTATACTTGTCACATAATGTGCCAAGTGTCACTAAATAATATGTTTACTAAAAAGAAAAAACAATATGTTTTCACACATTGTTTGGCGTACCACATAAATCGATAATAATCACCAAGTCTTGGCAACGAATATCAAGTCTTGCTAAAGTTATTTGTTGCTTATTGAATTATGTGATTTTATTCTCATGCATAATTTAATTGAACATATTTCACCAAAGCGTCCACCGACTATTATCCAGGCTTGATGGTTATTCCCAAACTTTTTTCTGCAGTGCACACAGTATACTGTATACATTTGCTTACACACATTCGCGCGTTCATTTGCCACACATCGCAGTCGCTCTAACAATATCTATTGTGCACGATCGTCCTTAGGGTTCGCCGGTGAATCCGAATTTTCTTTCTCTTTTTTTTATACTCCCACGCAATCATTTCTCGCCGAACGCACATGGCGCTCGAGCGCCGGCCTGATAAATCGGCTGAACAGATTTCTCGCACCCGGCTTCCCAAGCCTCGTTCGCGGGAACGAACGAGGAAACGTCATCACGATTTTTTATAGTCACGTCATTTTCGTCGGATCGTATGGCGCGTCATTGGCCTGCCACTGAAATAACACCCTAACCAAGTGACTTGTTCTCTCTCGCCAAACATTCCCACACTGAAGAAAGGATTTCGTAACAAATACTAAATTTGTGTAGTTTTTGCTAAATTATTCAGTCAAATAATGTGGGTCAAACATAAAATGATAATTAGGAAATAAGGAATAATATTTAGTTATATAAAACGTTATATAGTTCTCTCAAAACCAAGATTGTTTGAACTATAATTATTTAGGTCATCAAACTAGATTCTGGACGTTAAAATCTTGACAGCAGAAAATGAGATTTGATAATTATTACTAAACCTTATACCCGAGATGAAAAGTGTTTTAGGTAATTTCTTTATTTTGTTCAATAGATCTCATTGTATTATTTAAATTATTTTAAGACATCTATGTTCTTTATTTTTTACATCGACGTTTTTTATCACTTCATATGTGAAGTTCCGTCTGTGTTTTCATTCAAGCCTGTAGCTATCACTCATGCTTCCTCAGATCCTCTCACCCTATACACTGAGAGAAAAGACTGGTAACTATAACAAACTGCATTTAGTTACAGAAATTCATTGAATCCTTAGTAACTAATACTAAATATGATAATAATTACCAAATATTTAATAGATCGGGAGTATGTAATTGCATTCACAGTAACATCAATTAAATAATTTAGTAATAGTTACTTAATGTTAAATATGTAATATGAAATATATTACAGTTATGAACAGATATTTGATAATTGTTATGAAATTGTTATATCCCATATAATAAAAAATTCAGTAGGTACGAATTCTATTTTGTTACCAGTATAAGTATGTTTTGTTGCAGCACAACGAAAAATTCATTCATTTGCAGCTATTACATCGTTTCAATATCTATTATTACAGGTGGTTGGTTGAACCTATCAAAAATTTTGTAACTACTACAAAATTGCTTATTTTGCTCAACTATTCAATAAGTTTTATTTACCAAATATATTCTGGAAGCAAATAAATTTTACTTCTATCAAATAAATAATTTATTTTACAGAACTAAATTAATTAATAAGTATTGCCATAGCTTTGGCCCGCTATATTTACGTCTACCATTTAGTAATAGTAACCAAATTTTGATAATATTTACTAAATTCTTCTCTCAGTGTGCTTTACCTCATAATCGAACAGAAACTGGTGAGTCCTATGAGTTATGACGATATTTTTGTACGCTTATAATATATCCTTGTAACCTTTAAGAAACGTGGCAATACCATATCTTCTAGTAAATATTATAAACAATTTAACAGTAGCCGATATGCGACGATTATCACTAGGTGATACATATTAATATAAGTACAGTTGATAGATACTAAATATTTTGTTGCCTTAACAAAATAAATATTAATAATTATTACCAAATATTTCGTCGAACAGAATTGAATGATTTCGTAGCGTTTACCAAATATCTGATAATAATCACCAAATACTTGATAACAAATGTTAAAGATTTAATCGTAATTATTACTAAAATCTTGACTCCGTTTGGTTAAAAGTTCTTCGTATATCTACTATATATTTGGTTATTATCATAGTTTTTTGGCATTAGTTATCGAATTTTTATTAAATTCTGTTACTAAATACATTCAGTAATAATTACAGAAAAAAGAATTTTGTTGACGAAACCAACATTTGGTTAAAATGGAATCAACTATATTTCGTAATTACAACCGAAAAATTTAATTGACGCTATTTTGCTTTACTTTCTCAATAGATATTCTAATAGATTTACTTAGTTACTAAGCAAAGCATAATAGCAGTAATTAAATTTTTGGATTGCAATTATCAAGTATTTAATTGATCCCATTTTAACCAAATTTTGGTTTTGATAAATCCTTTTTTCAATATACCACTCTTTTTTCAGTAAAAATTATTTTCAAATTTATTCAGTAAAAATTTTCAAATTCTTTGAAAATACCCGACAATGCTTCTGTGTCTTTTGTTGAGCAACGTCCGCGAGTCATTCACGCTGGTTTATTTATGGCCTCCGCGAATTCGGCGATCGTTATGCAACTCTATCGCCAGGACCGTCGTTTTACTTCCGCGCGGCGACATTCCGCGGAGGCTCGCACTTCTCAATAAGTTGCACGGGTAATTCCACGGGAAGCTTTGTAACTACCTGACGAGGACCGGAAAGTCTAGTTATTGGAGCTGCACGTGCGAACCGTTTAGTCCCCGTGCACATGCACGTGACGCCCGGCGCTCGACGTCGACGTCGACGTCGGCATCGACGTCGGCGGCGCGGCGGCCGCGGAAGAGGCCGACCAGCTGTTGCAGCTCGAACGAACCGATCGGAATCTTCCGGTTATTGTATCAAACGCATAAATCTCCTCTTTATTGCTGTTATATGCTAAGCAGGACGAATCCTCGGGACGGGTTACGACGACGGCCATGGGAATACTACCGCGCCGCGCAAGAATAACGCGTCCCCGTATAGATGGATGCGCTAGCTGCATACTAAAGCACTGCATAAGGTATCCTGGATTTTCCGATTTTTCCGAACCGCGTAATACCACGAGCGGCGTGAAGTTGATTTTTCAAACTTGAGGAGCTGAAAAAGCGAACAAAACAAATCACGAGCGACTACAAGCTACGAGACCTTCGCGAATTATCCGTCTGGAGATTCGACAGAATTGACGATTTGCTTTTTGAATATTTCACTTGAATTGTGAACAACTTGAATTTAGATTCTACACTGAGAAAAACAATATCTGAAAAATGAGAAGATATTTTTCGGTGGATATTATAATGGTGGATAACATATTTATTTAATCTGAATTCATTTATTTAAATAGAATTGTTTCCGAAAAGCTACGTTTAAATAAAAAAAAAATCATTTATCTAACAAAAATTACAGTTATTTATGGTCTGATCCATATTTTTTGGTTGTTCCAACACGAAAGTGGAAATAGTAATATACATATAAGATTACTATCATTAATATTATAGTATAGTTTAATAAAAAGAAATGATCTTTTGATCATAATTTACAATAATTATTCCTCTATGTAATTATAGTTATAAATACCAAACATTTTTTCCTCAGTGTAAGATTTTTAAAAAATGTTTAAAAGATTTTTAAAAACTTTCTTACGCAGAAAATATTTAATATTAATGTTACGTAGAAAATACTTTAGGATCTAATTGAGATCCAGCTCGATTTCCCACAATAATCATAAATTTTAAATAAGAAATCTATATAAATTCAGGTTACAAATATAATGTTTTAAACATGCGAATCTAAATGGGAAACTCAGGTAGATTCCATTTGGTCATCCTCAACGTTTCTCTAAAAATTTTTTTCTGGTTTACATTTTAAATTGAGCAAAATATGTGAAACACTTTGAGGATTTACTCGTTACTAATATATATATATATATATATATATATATATATATATAT
>NW_022639512.1:1763749-1764090 GCF_010583005.1 Odontomachus brunneus | reverse complement strand
ATATATATATTGGGAGTACAAATTAGTTCGGTCCGTTTTTTTGTGGTCAAAAATGCATTTATTTCAGAACAAAATGAATGATCAGATTAATCAAAGTATTGTCCATCGCTGGCTACTACTTTTTCCCACCTCTTAGGCAATTTTCGAATTCCATCTCGAAAAAATGTCTCGTCCTTTGAGGCGATTCAAGTTAGGAGCCAATTTTCGAATTCTGCGAAAGAAGTGAACCGGTAACCTGCCAAATCGTGCTGCATCCATCGGAACAACCAGTAATCATAAGGAGCAATGTCCGGCGAATACGGCGGGTGCGGTAAAATATCCCACTTGAGCGTTTCTAGCGT
>NW_022639512.1:1735169-1763739 GCF_010583005.1 Odontomachus brunneus | reverse complement strand
AACCAGTAATCAGAAGGAACAATGTCCGGCGAATACGGCGGATGCGGTAAAATATCCCACTTGAGCGTTTCCAAATAATTTTTTACGACTTTTGCGACATGAGGCCGAGCGTTATCATGCAGAAGAATAACTTTGTCATGTCTTTGCTCGTATTCCGGCCGTTTTTCTCGTAATGCACGGCTCAAACGAATCAATTCCCAATGATTCTGCAAGCTCCTCTTGCGTTTGACTCGGATCTTCATCGAATAATGCCTCCAATTCTTTGTCTTCGAATTTTTTTGGCTGTCCAGAGCGAGGCTTGTCTTCAACGCTGAAATCATCATTCTTGAATCGTCGAAACTATTCCCTACATGATTTATCAGTTGGAGCATTGTTACCATAAACTTCTACAAGCATTCGATGCGCTTCAACTGCACTTTTCTTCCAATTAAAGCAGAAAACTAAAACCTCCCGCAAATGCTGCTTAGTTAACACAAAATTTGACATATTCAACACAGTAAAAAACAGGGGTTTTGTATGAAACTCAAAGCAATATAAACTGAATATTATTGACAGATGTCTAACCTCTCTGAAACCACCGAAATCAGCTGTCACTATGAAACACTCATAATAGCCAGAGCTATTTTTTGAAAACGGACCGAACTAATTTTTACTCCCAATATATATATATATATATATATATATATATATATATAAAACATATATATAAAATATATAAAACAAAAATGTATTATTTTACGCTTTAATATAAAACAATGTAAACCAGAGAAAACATTTGTTTTTATTGCATTAATGAAACTAATGCAGAAAACATTAAAAAAAACTCGAGTTTCCTTAATATTTTTATTCTAGAATCTTTTCGATTCTAGATAGAGAACCCATTTTTGAGAGAAGAATGAGATTCCCAATTGGGTGGATATCGTAGTGCGATAATCTATTTTGAGACAAGAATGAGATTCCTGATAGTTATCGTAGTGGAATCTATTTTGGGACAAAGTTGAGCATTCTGGTTGGAATCTAACCTGCATTTGGGAAAATACTAAGAAATTTCTATGCAGGATGTTAATACCCACTAAATACACGGGAAAAAAGGATCTGCTACATATAGACAACTAAACATAATTAGCCATTTTTTCTTTGCAGGAGCCAATTTCTTTGCTATGATAACAAGAAAATCTGCTCCTGCAACAAAAAAGTAGCTAAAGCAGTAAATTATGTTTACATAATTTGCTACGTTAACCACTTTTCTTCCTGTAGGAGCAGATTTTCTTGTTATCATAGCAAAGAAAAAGTAGCTAACACAACG
Organism: Odontomachus brunneus; assembly: GCF_010583005.1. NCBI lineage: Eukaryota > Metazoa > Arthropoda > Insecta > Hymenoptera > Formicidae > Odontomachus > Odontomachus brunneus. The sequence continues at coordinate 1,762,433 of NW_022639512.1, read as the reverse complement.
AATTATATTTAACTGACCATATGTAACAAATTAGTATGTAATGTAGCTGCAGCAAATCCTTTTTTTCTGATATCTTTTATTTCCTAGTTACTTTTTCTCTCAGCGTACATATACGCTGCTCGTCCATCGCGCGCGAATCATATGTTTCTTGATAAATTCTAATTATCGAATTGTCGCCGAGAGAAAGATCGGCCGGGGCTTAGTCGAAGAATTCATACGTGGAATCGCGCGAGGGGCCGAGCGCTCGGAGCGCATACTTAGGCAAATGTGCGCGCGCCCTTTCGATACCGAGATAGTCATCAGTGTGGACTTATTTAATTTGGAGACTGGTTAGCCTCGCGAGCTGTTTGCGGAACGATCGTTACCGCTGATTTATACGCTCATTCGTTTTCGCGATGGGCCCTTCCCGGCTGCGCTCACTCTCTCTTTGCGCGCGAGTGTGCGTGTAAATACGCGTGTCCACGTAGAGCCGCGCATCGTATATTTAGGCACAGTTCGCATGGCACAAATGCCACGGACGACGCGTTCTACCTCCTGCCCACCCTCCGGCCGCCCCGAGCAACCCTCGGGGCTAATTTCGTATCGCGACGCGCTCCGATCCTGGAACGAAGGGCGGCGGGGGATCGTTAAAAGTGCTCCTCCGGAAACGGGAATTCCTTTTTCTCGCTTATTAATGAACGCGAGCGGAGCCGTTCCGGCGCGGCGGAGCAGCCGAAACATTTTGTCACCGTCGATCGTTAGCTCGACTCAATTTGCGCCCCGTACGGGTTCTCTCGCGCGACGCCTGCTAAGCCCGTCTCGTTGGCCCGGTCTGCTCTTGACACTCCTCGTTTCCCGAGACAAGAAAGATTAACTTGGACTTTCCCGCGGCATATTTTCCGCGCTTTCTCACGGGGGAGCCTAGTCAGCGTTAAGGAAAAGGGCACGGGCGCGTTATTTGGTATATTTATGTCGGTGATAGTCTCGTTATGTATATGTTATAGTCTCATCTCCGTCTCGCGCGTTCCCCAAATATATGCACGCGCTGGAGATAGGAAAATGTGTTGGCGCTAAATTATATTTTATCGGCGCGGTGCGATGTTGCGTTCAAAGAGGGCGAACGGGCGTTATCGACTCGCCGGGATATCTCGTTCAAATGAACGTACGAACGAACGAACGAACGACGCGATGCGAGATAACTGTTTTACGCGCCAGGAGGTTAATCGTTTTATTAATGCAAATAATTCGACTTTAGTGCCAGGTATGGGACAGAGGGAGGAGGGGGAGGGGGAAGGGGTGGGTCGATCGAAAAACACCTACGCTACAAAATTGATTTACGGCGTATTAACCACGGTGTTTCGGGGTAATCCATTTATCTCGTACAACACTTGCCGTGCCGCGTGATTTATCGCTCCCGCGGAACATTGCGTGGAACGGTGACTATATCAGGATAGTTGGGTTCATTCATACGGAATATTACGTATTACACCACAGAAAGACAAGCGGTTACAATTACAAAGAGCCGATCGTAAATTTCCGGGATAGAAGGTGCCGCTCGACGAATTAGAGGGATTCGTGTTTTATTTGCTGACCGCGCACACTCTTTTATTAATACGCTGAGAAGAGGAAATTAAATATTTAATAATTACAAAAAAAAAATTCAATTGCCTTACTTTCTCAGTAATATATTTATTTAGTCACTGAGCAAAGCAAAATAGCGGCATTTAAATTTTTTGGTTGTAATTAGCAAACATTGGGTTCATTTCATTTTAACCAAACTTTGATTTCGTCCACTAAATTCTTTTTTCAATGTATGTTTCCTCGTTACTGCCTCTCCTTCTCTTTCTTTCTCGACTTATTTCCACTCTGCTGCGGTATGTGTAATTCCATTTCCGATAATATTCAATATATACGAATCCCGAAGGCCTCGAAAAGCAACCTAAATGTCACACCGCCGGCGAAATGTACAACGTATTCTACTTTTTGTTGCGGCAAGCAGAGCCGCCAATATGCCGCCTCTGCTTATTCCACTGCCGAAAAAAAGAGAAGACTCGCGAAAAAAAAAGGAGCATCACGTGAAACGCATATTGCAGAATATTACCGGAGCATATAACACGAGCAAATATTTCCTGCTTATTAAGCCGGAATATTGAGTTTCCTGTCCGGAGGGTCTGATAACTTTCCGGTTATTTCGTTTGCTCGACAAAAAGATGAAGTCGCGATATGCATGATTTGATTTTTCGCCTAGTATTTCGTATTATTCGGACTTATACGTCGCCATGAATATTCATTACTTTTGCACGAATGCTCGTCATCTTTCCCGCGACGATGATTACGGCGCGCTTTCCCTCCCCCCCTCCCCCCCCCGGCTAGATTATAAACGCACGGGCTGGAAATGTGAAATGACGCAAAGCATACCGGGATACGATATTACTTTTTCTCCCCTACCCTACCCCCGTCTCCTTTAATTTCTCATAAGGCTCACATCAATTTGCAACAACAATCGCGAGAACGCGTTTCCCCTCGTCTGTGTTCCTCCGTCGTAAATGGGAAATGCTTCGTTATTCTTAAGTCCATTCACGGAGAAGTTTGGCAATAAGACTAGTGAAAGCGTGCGTAATTTGCGGAATCGCGCGAAACGTAATGGTGAACTTACGCGAAATTTCCGGGCCGGGGGTCCGCGCCTCTCAGGGTAAAGGCTCGTGAAACTTTCGGGAGTGCATAATACAAAGGGACGGGAAAACAGCCGGGATGCGGATTCTTGCCAGTCCGAGGAGTGTTTGAAATTTCTTCGGGGGGAGGAAACTTATGCCGATCGCGCCCTTGACATTTTTTCCCCCGCGAAGTTTTCGAGAGCAGTAAGACATACCACCAACTTCCTCCGTTGTGTATCGTTTTACGGGACTCTTAACTGCCATTACCGACTCAAACTCCCTCTTTGTGTTCGTGAACGCTAGTCGGATAGAAGTAAGAAGGATCCGAGTTTGCTGCGCCGCGATTGTGCGAGAGCCATCGTCGGATTGTCTTTTATTGTATATTTCGTGGAGCTTCGCATCAATTATCGACATCACATATATCTACAAAATTTTGTTCTCTGAAAGAACAAATACAAGAACAAATTAACCGATTTTTTATCAATTTTTGGATGCTGAAAATGAATCTGTCCTCCAAATGACTCTATCATGTTAGATTTTTAAGTAATGAATGGCTGAAACTCCAAAAACTTGCTATTTCGATCATTTCTGATGGTCCAATAAATTATAACATTCATGCGATACTGAAAATCAGCGTAGGTGATTCTTATAGATTTTTGGATTTTTAAAATGAGTTTCAACCATTCATTACTCGAAAATTTAACGATGGAGTCATTTGATGGACAGATTCATTTTCAACATCCAAAAAATCTATAAGATTGACTTACATTAGTTTTTATACTTAACCTTTATAAGTTTGGGTTATATATTGCTAACGAGATATTAATATCTTACGTTTTATCTCATCACGATATGCAAAAGTGTGAAATTAATATTACTAACAGTTCGGCCGAAGAAATATCTCGCCGTAGAATTGACCGTGGATCGTTCAACGGGGTTTTCATTTTTTTTCTTTTTACAAAAATCGGTATTATAACATTCATGCGATACTGAAAATCAGCGTAGGTGATTCTTATAGATTTTTGGATTTTTAAAATGAGTTTCAACCATTCATTACTCGAAAATTTAACGATGGAGTCATTTGATGGACAGATTCATTTTCAACATCCAAAAAATCTATAAGATTCACTTACATTAGTTTTTATACCTAACCTTTATAAGTCTGGGTTATATATTGCTAACGAGATATTAATATCTTACGTTTTATCTCATCACGATATGCAAAAGTGTGAAATTAATATTACTAACAGTTCGGCCGAAGAAATATCTCGCCGTAGAATTGACCGTGGATCGTTCAACGGGGTTTTCATTTTTTTTCTTTTTACAAAAATCGGTATTATAACATTCATGCGATACTGAAAATCAGCGTAGGTGATTCTTATAGATTTTTGGATTTTTAAAATGAGTTTCAACCATTCATTACTCGAAAATTTAACGATGGAGTCATTTGATGGACAGATTCATTTTCAACATCCAAAAAATCTATAAGATTCACTTACATTAGTTTTTATACCTAACCTTTATAAGTCTGGGTTATATATTGCTAACGAGATATTAATATCTTACGTTTTATCTCATCACGATATGCAAAAGTGTGAAATTAATATTACTAACAGTTCGGCCGAAGAAATATCTCGCCGTAGAATTGACCGTGGATCGTTCAACGGGGTTTTCATTTTTTTTTCTTTTTACAAAAATCGGTATCAGCGCAACCGTGTCCGCTGTCAATGACCTGACTGTGCACCACAGGATTCACAGCTTCTCGAAACGCGTAATTAAAGCTCGTTATCTTAATGGCTGTTATAACAGCGGATAATCGTCCGACGTTTTATATCTATAAATATTGCCCTGATCGGGCTTTAATTGGGATCTACGGAAAACGAGATCGCGTATATTGCACGCATATCATTATTCATTCATGCGATATAGAGGAAACCGGGGCAGGTTCGCTAATTTTTTGGAATTTCAGTAATGAAACAGTTTGAAACATTTAATTGTTCCAATTGGCTATGTAACAATGATAGAGACAACCTTCCTTTACTCTTATCGACGATGCTATAAACCGTATAGTTTCGTCTGTAATAATGAAAATATCAACACGCAACATGAATGCATGTTTGTTGAAGTTTCGTCTCGAAATTTTCTCCTTACATTTTCTACCGTGAATGAATGAACTGAAGTTATGTAATATTAATTGTAATGTAATAAGTTATGTAATATTAGTTAAAATGCAGTTTGTTGCAGATATATGGTACACTTTTTTGTACAATAACAGTGAACTTTACTCTTAAAATTAATGAATAACAGTGAACTTTACTCTTAAAAATCGCAGAAATGAGCAGATGGGGTAGATTCGCTAATTTTTCGGTACCGGGGTAGGTACGCTAGCAGCTCGGGGTAGGTCAGCATTACATAAATACATATAACTGTGCACTTTGAAAAGTGTTAAACCAAGAAATTGTACAATGAGATGTTATATACGATAGCTTTGTGTTTAAAATTGTATTTAAAACAAAGGGAAATAATTTTATGTAACATACTTCATATGTGTAAATGTACAAGAACGTAAGTTATACAATAAACGTAAAGATATGAAATAAGTATCAACATATTATAAAGAAAATCAACGTGTATACACAAACATAAAGATAAAAAAAGTTCATCAGTGCTACCATAGAGAGAAATTAGCGAATCTACCCGATCTGCTCATTTCTGCGATTTTAATAATTTTAAGGGTAAAGTTCACTGTTATTATACAAAAAAGTGTATCATATATCTGCAACAAACTTCATTTTAACTAATATTACATAACTTATTACGTTACAACTAACATTACATAACTTCAGTTCATTCATTCACGATAGAAAATGTGAGGAGAAAATTTCGAGACGTCTAAAACTTTATTCGACTGTCCTCAAACCAGTTTTTTCTTTCTTTCTTTATTTCTTTTAATATTTGTCCGATTGTAATGAAAATTGGAGATGAGAACCTTTATACTTAAACGAAATGTTTTATGATTCCACTCGAACTGTTTGTTTCACAATAAGTACATAAACGAAACGATTTGCGAGCCTGCTGTGAATCTGCCCCGGTCTCCCTTATAGACTGTCAGATATACAGATTACCAGATTGGCCACTCGTGCTTCTTTGAAAATCAAGGATAAATCTCTCGACTCTTTTTCTTTTGCTGAAAGTCGAAATGAATTGCTCCACGGCCCGTTCTTGAAACGAATTTCAGTCTTGCACCGTGCGCTATTTGTTAAGGCGGATATTTTTGCGACCTTTATAAAGCACGCGTCAAGAGAGCCGAGGTATAATGCTGCATTTTATAATTTACGAATTGAACGTGAGCGGACAGAAGAAACGCGACGGCTTTTCAGCGTAATTAATTAAGTGGCATGCGTTAGTAGGATTACGCCACGCTCCGCGTTATTACGTTTATGATCTCGCATACGAAACGCAGGACGCTTCCGCGCTTCCAGCGCAGCGAAAATTCCTGATGACATTTGCAAATGAAATCAGGCCATTAAGGTACTGTCTCGTCCATCTCGTTCCGCGCTATTTCCACTAAGACAATGCGACGTTACTTCCGACTCATCCGCATTCCGCGGTTATCTCTCGCAGACGGATGACAGTGATATCGCCGCTGCCCCGCGATTAATCTGCATACTCGTCCCCCGGTAGCGACGATTTGTTCGCCGGAACGGCGCGAAGAAATACGGAAGCATCTTGTTGAATTAACTGCCTGCAGTGCGGAATTTTGGTTCTACATTAATCTTGCAAATATATCGTTGAATTTAAAATTCAAGACACGGACATAAATGTATAAGAATATCAAAACAATCGGCACTTTTTAAAATTATCCTCCACCAGTCGCGAATCGTTATCGCTGAAAAAAGGACTGATAATTATTACTACATGTATTTAGTTATAGAATTTAAATAAAAATTTGATAACTAATACTAAATATGATAATAATAACCAAATATATAGTAGATTTCATGTACAAAGGATTTTTAATCACAGTCAAGACGACTAAAGATTTTAGTAATATCTACCAAATATTTAACATCTGTTATCAAGTATTTAATGACTATTATCGAATATTTGATAAATGTTATAAAATCATTGGATTTTATTTGACGAAATATTTTAACTATTAATATTTATCTTGTTAACTCTTTCAGGATGGGGGGTTGCTCGGGGAGATAGTTATAGGGAAGTACGTATTCTATGCGTTTTTGGGGTCAAATCTGAACTTAGATTTTTAAAATTCTGTGATCCAAGATGGGGGACCCAATATGGCGGGAAATATTATAAATAATATAAATATCACTCAATTTCCGTAAAATGAAACTATGAAAAATTGAAACTATGAAACTAAAATTTGAACTATGAAACTTTTTAAAAATACTTTTTTTGAGAACTAAAATCGAATATTTGAAATTCAAAATGCCGACCAAGGAAAAAAATTTTTAGATCTGACCCGACCAGATCACATCTGCTCATTTGTGCTCACTCTTGCGAAAATGGTTCGTGTATTGAAATTAGTCAAGATTTCACTAATTCAAATTTAGAGAGTATGAAGTTTCATGGAAATTGAGTATATATTTACATAATTTGACATCTTGAAAATCGCCATATTTGATCCATTTTGAATTTTATATTTTTTACTTCAAATTTAGAAAGAGCATTCTAAAAAACCTCTACATATCAATTTTTGTGAATCTTGGATTGACAGTTTCTGAAATACATGCATGAAGGCCGTAGAGCATCAAAAGATGTCTCCCGCACTGAGAGAAAAGACTGGTAACTATAACAAACTGCATTTAGTTACAGAAATTCATTGAATCCTTAGTAACTAATACTAAATATGATAATAATTACCAAATATTTAATAGATCGGGAGTATGACGTAATTGCATTCACAGTAACATCAATTAAATAATTTAGTAATAGTTACTTAATGTTAAATATTTAATATGAAATATATTACAGTTATGAACAGATATTTGATAATTGTTATGAAATCGTTATATCCCATATAATAAAAAATTCAGTAGGTACGAGTTCTATTTTGTTACCAGTATAAGTATGTTTTGTTGCAGCACAACGAAAAATTCATTCATTTGCAGCTATTACATCGTTTCAATATCTATTATTACAGATAGTTGGTTGAACCTATCAAAAATTTTGTAACTATTACAAAATCGCTTATTTTGCTCAACTATTCAATAAGTTTTATTTACCAAATATATTCTGGAAGCAAATAAATTTTACTTCTGTCAAATAAATAATTTATTTTACAGAACTAAATTAATTAATAAGTATTGCCATAGCTTTGGCCCGCTATATTTACGTCTATCATTTAGTAATAGTAACCAAATTTTGATAATATTTACTAAATTCTTCTCTCAGTGCGTCCTGAAAGAGTTAATAAGGCAACGAAATATTCGATGACTATCAACTGTACTTATATTAATATATATCACCTAATGATAGTCGCATATCGACTATTGTTGAGTTGTTTGAGGAAAAAAGTGGTTGATTTAATGAGACTTTGTTTGAACAAACAATTCGTTCAAAAATGTTTAGTCGACTGAACGAATTATATAGATATTATGATGAGAGTTATCAATAGATTCAATGATTCAATGATTGCGATTAGTCAGTGACTATCTCAACGCGATTTATTATTGCGCTAACACGTCATTTATTCAATAAATATTTCTTTGAAAGCGGATGATCACCAATTTCGTCGATGCAACTGCTTTTTTTTAGTGTAGTAAATAATATCGTCAATTAACATTGTTAATTAACGCTACGTTTCCAATCGAATCGTGCACGGAAAAAAAGATATGATAACCAGAAATATTAAGTTGTGAGCAACGTAGTTACATCACCCTAGTTATCTTTGTGTGATTGTAATGTGTATGGTTGATGTGACTCGTTGTCAGTTACTTTAGTACATCAGTTGCATCGATGTAGTCGCGCGTGATCTACTTGTGGTAAGTAGAAATCGGTTAGGCTGACATTTACCATGAGGTACACTCTGGTTGGAACAATTAGATATCGCCTGTAACTCAGCAATTGCTCTGTGATTACAGCAACCACATAATTAGTTGTTCCGTATTTTACTGTTGAATCTGGTTAACATAACCAGATTTATATGTGGGCCAATCGTACTGTTTCTTACATGTACTTTTGTATGGCATTTTCTCAACTCTTTTAAATTTGATCGGAAATTTTCTAACGTCGACAAAAAAAGATTATGAAAAAAAGAAGTCTGTTTGTTTGTTTAGTTTTTATGGAATTATATAATACTAGCTTATCGTAATATCTGCGCAGTTAATTATATAAATAATATATATAGCTTATATTGAAATTATATAAATAATATATATAGCTTATATTGAAAATAAAAATTATAAAATATTAAATGCGGGTGGAATATTCTAAGATAATTAGATATTAAATAATATTTAAATAAATTTTTTCTTAGGCTTCAATGTGAAAACTTAACACACATGTGAATTTAAAATGATATAATATTAAATTTTTAACTGGGTTCTTTCTTTAACAAAATCACATTACTTAATCATTTGTAGAATCAAAAACCAACAATCAGTATAGTATTATATCTCGAGATTCTTGATTGTTTCTTGAAAGGGTTTGTAAGATTAATGCAGAACTAAAATTTCGACTTGGGTCCATAGCTATAGCAGAATTCCCATAGGGGATATTCTCGAGCAGAGAAATTCGCAATGGAAAGTAAACTAAAAGTTCACATGAGATATCGAAACACAGTCGAACACTTTTATTTTCGATATGCGAATGATAGAATATAAATGTTCAGTTATATATTCGGAATACGATGGACAAAATTTGAATTCTCGGTGTCTCCATCTTCCTCGCGAATTTTTAGTCAGACAAAATCTGCATGTTCTTTTTGTGTGCAAATATATAATTTTTTATACATATAATATATATATATATATATATATAAAATATGTATAATATATATTTATCAGTCTCTCTCTCTCTCTCTCTCTCTCTCTCTCTCTCTCTCTCTCTCTCTCTCTCTTTCTTTCTTTTCTAATTATATTTCACGGCTGCGTCAACTTGCACGCGTTGGCGATAATCGACACAGATTATCGAATTCCTCAGCGCGTAATGTGTCGAGATAATCTTAGAGGTTCTGAGTTATAATTTCCATATTCGTCGCAGCGCGAGGTCTATTCCTCTTATGATAAGACGAAACGCATTTCTCTATTTCTCTCTCTTTCTCTCCTTCTCTCTCTCTTTCACGTACCTTGCGCGTTGCTTGCCGAGAGCACGTCTCGCTGTGACATTTGCAAATGATGTTAGATCGTATTAGCGTGCCATCTTCCATTTACGTGCCACTTTGCGAGAGAGACAGACTGTGTGTGTGTGTGTGTGTGTGTGTGTGTGTGTGTGTGTGTGTGTGTGTGTGTGTGTATGAGAAAGGGAGGGAGAGAAATACCGAGTCCTGTTCCTGCTCCTTGTGTGCTTCGCGCAGCCAAGCGGAGTCGAGTCGAGTCGTGTCGAGCCGAGTAGAGAGTCGCTCCTAAACTAGTTCTAAGTTAATCGGTGACGGCGTTACCATTATGGTGTAGGATTGCGAGGACGCGAGAGGACCTCCTGGAAAGATGGTCTAGCGGACGGGCCGCGGGAAAAGGGATGATTTGCATTTTAATTGCACCGACAATCTTCCTTGCCGCCCTCGTCGCTAACACACCAGTATGCGATCCAACTGGCTTTTCCCAGAATCGCGTGCGCCACGAAATTGTTCGTGGCGCGGCGCGCTTTTTATATTCGAGATTAATTAATATTTGGGACGGTCTATCCCGCAGAATAAATGGCCGTGTGATTCAATAACGCGTCAGCCTCAAAAGATTCAACGTTACGCACATAATTAAAGATCCGCTCGGACAAATATGTCCGTCGTGCCAGAGACACGAGAATGGAATTAAAACGATTGCGAGAGAGAAACGAGTGCGAAATTCACATTCCGCGCGGTGATTACTTTAAACGCGAAAGGCTGACTGCCTAATTTTCGATTATATCCTAAAAGGGACAATTATGGTCGCGAGTCAATCCGCGAGACAACCGTGATGTGTCGTAATTAAGATCATATTTTTTGCCTGGAGGTAATGTACAATATACAATTTTAATTATATGTTTTTCCATTATGTCCTCCGTTCCTCCACTCGTACTCCACTCCTTTTATCTTTACGTAGTTCAACGACGGGGATAGCATAACGGGAAAGTTTTCGAGAAGAGGTAATCGCGAACTTTGCCGCTGAGTTTCACTTGTATTCCTTAGCTCATTAATAAATTTCACGGAAGCGGATAATCAATGTGTCTCAGGGTTATAGAGACGGCTGGCCATATCGTTCGCGATAACAATTGACGAATAACTTTAATTAATACAAACCCTTTTATCAAATAGCTGGACTGTATTAACGAGTATAAATTAGTTATCAAAAGAACATACAAGAATACTAGTATAAGAATATACTACAGCACGCGATTACTTTATGTACATCTGCTGTCTCTCGTCGTCGTTACTTTAAACACTAATCTGCCTACGTAAATGCGTGGAATACTCATTGCCAATCTCGCCGTAGTAATTCACCATTTCCCTGTTACGAACTAAAACATCGAAAGTGCCATAAATTACACGACATTAATGAACGACAAATACTTGTTACTTCGTATACAACATTTCTTTCCTTGAATCCTGTGTTTTGTGTGCGCACAGCATAACTACAAAATAATAATACACTTTCTTACGCCACATAATTATAAAATAATATACGTGTAACATTAATTAATAAGCTATGAGTGAACGATACATTTGTGTAAAGACCATTCCACAATTGCATGGTCGTGAACGTAAGAGTCAATTAATCAATTTTTTATTCACTGATTGCTTTATTTTGATTGATTGTCTTTACTTACAACTACTTACGACCACGTAGAATGATCTTAACAACGATTTTCTAACACTAATTTCTAATTATACGCTTTTTTCCTCACTCGTCGTAAACCTGAACGTTCGTATCCGTACTCCAAAGAACAATAAATAATAGACTGCTGAAGATACATATATATGTACATATACGTCTCGTATACAGAGATGTCTGATATAATTACCTATTTGACGTAGCTATCTGAAACTCTCTCTCGAAACTTAAGCATGGATCGTTGCACGCCGTCAGAGGGAAGCCACATAATTCGAGCAGAGCCGCGTACTATTGTCCACGACGCGCGCGTTTAGGACATGCTCGCGCGGACTCCGGCAAATTTGCCTTAAGAGCGGACGCAGGCTCGCCTTCGTAGTCTCTTGGCAGAACCAGTTTAGATACAACTGTCACCCCGGCCGACAGTCAGGCCCGCGCTAGGACGTCGCAACAGTACCGCTGTCTGTGCTTATTTTACGATCTCCACTACCAGCTACAGTGGCGGTTCTCTTGCAACGGCTGCGGAGGGGTTAAGGGTTCTTCCTTCTTGAATTCACTCCGGGGCCCATCAGCATTTCCCTTTGGTATTTGTCCTTCGAATTATTCAGTCGGTCTGGCCTCTCTCACGGCCGAGAATCAGAAAGCAAGAATCTCTCGCTGTTGACACAAATCGTAGTTGCCTTAAATAAATAAGGACGACCGTATCACAGCCGATGGCTGGCTATTTTACCGTTTGGCGAGATGCATACGATCAAATATGCACACGTCGAATCGCATCTAGGTGGGATCAATGGCGTAATTAGGTGCCTCGGTATGCACCCGACAGAGGCTGATCGCCTCTCGAGGGAGCGAATCGCCGGACGGGAGGTGCGCGCTCCTGATCTTGGAGTATTCGGTTGCGGCGGGTATTCAATTTCCTAGGCTGACGATGCATGATAACAAGCAATAACACGCGCGACTCGTTGCTACTAATACTTGTGGTAATACCACGCATAGAAAATACTTTAGGATCTAATTGGGATCCAAACCGATTTCCCACAATAATCATAGGTTCTAATCTATGCAGGTTAGAAGTGTAATGTTTTGAACATGATAGTCTAAATAGAAGACTCATCCCATTTGGTCATCTTCAACGTTTTCCAAAGATTTGTTTTGGTTTACATTTTAAACTAAAATTGAGCAAAATATATGAAACACTTTGAGTATATACTCGTTATAAGTATACGTATATACATACTTGTAAAGAGTACAAATATTCAAAGTGTTTGCGAAAAAAAGCATTATGAAGAAATTGTAATAGAAAGCGTTCAACCTAAGAAAGCCAAAAATATACATAAATATCCGATAAATTCTCCTGACTTACAAATGTATAAAATCGTCATGTTATATCCTCAGATATACAAATGTATCCTATATTACATATAAAACGAAAATGTATTTTAACATGGTAATTATTTTAACATGGAACAATGTAAGTCAGAGAAAACATTTGTATAGTCTTTATTGTATTAATGAAACTGATGCAGAAAACTCGAGTTTTCTTAATATTTCTGCTTAAAAAACTCGAGTTTCCTTAATATTTCTGTTCTGTTCTTTAATAGTTCTGTTGAGAGAAATTATCCGTTTATTAATTTTTTTATCGGATAATTTCTCTCAGTGTTCCAATTCTAGACAGGAAACCCATGTTTGGGGTAAGAATGAGATTTCCAATTGGTATCGTAGTCAAATAATTTGTTTTGGAACAGTTAGGTATTCTGATTTGAATCTAACCTGCATTTGAGAAAATAGAAATTTCTATGCGGAACCTATCGAACATTATTGTCTCTCGTGCAGTCCCTCTTTTCGTATCTACAGAAGTAAGACTAGTTTCACAGGTGTTGATACGGTTGATCACAAAAATAACTGACTTCATCCTAAATGGCGACTAGTGCGTTAATCCCTATTCAAGCGATATTTTCTCAATTTGCCATTCTTATACTCTGAATATTTCTCTTTGGCATCAGAATCACTCAACGCTTCATCCTTCCTTAACTTGTCCATGCCTACTAGTCACGTCCCTGAACGGAACTGAATACACAACTATGATTAAATGCAACCATTCCCCCAACACGCGCACCACGGCACATTACCGCTACTGGTACTCGTCTTGCGAGCTTTCACACTGGCGGTTTCCCGACTGCTGACCGAGTTCGTCCTCTCGCGTTCCGTACTCAATGCACCGCCGTCCGCGTATTTGTCCTTGGACGCGTCCACACTGCCGCTCCGCGAGGTCTTCAGGGACGTCTGCGACGATCGTCTCTTGGAATTGATGTAGACAGACACCCGCTTGTCCTTGCGCGGCGAGTCCTGGCCCGACGACGACGACCGGCTCTCGTTCTTGTCTTCCTGCGCGTCCGACGTTGTAGTCGTGCTCAGCTTCCTCATCCTTTTCCGTGCCGTTTTCCCCGGCGAATCGGGGGTGTCCGTCGACGTGACGCTGCTCTGCTTCCTCAGCCTTCGTTGCGCCGCCGGCGACAGCGGTCGTTGATCCGCAGCCTTGTCCCTCTTCACGACTCTCTTCCGTCTCTGTCCACTGGGCGAATTCGGCGCGCTCGTCGTCTCCTCATCCGGATGCTCGTCCTCGTGATGCGAGTCGCCGTCGATTGACGTCTGTGTCTGCGCCGGTACCTTGCTCGCGACATTGTCGTAGTACACCATCCCGCCTGCTCTCTGCGGATAAAACTGACCGCGCGACGCCACGAACGGCACGCTCTGATACGGACTCTGACTCTGCAGATATCGGCTCGCGTTTAGTCGTCGCAACGTCGACAGATCGTACGACGTGGCGGAAGGTATCAAGGTGCAGGGACTCGGCCTCTCGAAGGAGGTCACTTGAATGTCTTGCTTGCCGCTCATCAGTTGATCGCTGGGGATCAACAGACGGTTCTTGTCGGGCAGGTGAAGCCTCTCGTCCAGATGCACAGCGCGTCCATAAGCGGGCACATTGTACTGATAAGCGACACCGTCGTCGTTCACTTGAACGGAGAGCGGTTTGGTCGCGGGAGGACTCGGCTCCGCACAATACTTGGGGCAGAGCTTGTCGAAGTTCCTCAGAAAGGGGTTCTTGAAGAGACGGTAATCTATCGACGGCAAGTTGGGTATCTCTGGAGTCTCGGGACTTGGCGCTTCCTCGTGCCGAGGAATCTTCAGTGTCACGTTCAGGTGACTCTTGTACGGTCGCTCGGAGGAGCCGTTCGTTATGTTGTCTAACGTGTTGTCGCTCTTGGTGAGCATCTGGGACTTGCCGTCGGCGTGACTTAGCTTCGACTGTTGCGCCGCGCTCTGACACTCGCTCGAGAGATCTTGGCAAGATACCGATTTCGTCAGCTGCCCGCTACTTGAAGCAACTCTGCAACTGTGCTCCGCGAGCAGCAGATTGTCAGTGCTCAGGAATGTCCTCGGCTCGTCCCTCGGGACGTCCTCGCCGTCGTAAGCCACCGCGCCGTTCACGTAGATGTCCGCCGAACCTTTCTGCCCTGCGAAGGGATTCGTACGGGAGATCACCGTGGAGGCTGTCTTGCCGCTGCTTGAACTAGTCCCGGTCCCGAAGTGATTGTTGCTGGCGGTTGGTGACTCCTCCTCTTGCTTCTTCACTTTGCTCGGCAACGGCGCGAAGAAGTGCCTCGGCCTCTCCGGCACGGTGGATACCGCTGTGATCTCTCCGGCGATTCGATTCTCAGCCGATGCGACACCCCCCGCGTGTATCATTGCGTCTTTCCCGTTGATAGAGTCCACGTTCCAGGCGTTCCTGCCGGCCGTTTCCTCGGGACTCGAAAGCCGCGTTCGCGAGTCCCCCAGAGGGATCCTCGTGGATTGCTTCGCGCTTTTTCGTCTCAAGAAGCCGCAAACGTCGGACGACATCGAAGTCGCTGGTGAAGTCATCTTCGAGTCCGGCACTCCCGTCGCTTGCATCTCGCCGGGAATGATGTTCGTGCCGGAATAAGCTGGCGGAGGTACCACATCGTTCTGCCAACCGACGGGCGGGACGTGGATTCGAGGTAGCATCAACTCGACCGCTTGATCCAGCGATCTGGAGTCTAAGCCGGCCAGCGGGATCAATGGATCGGTCTGTAATCCCGAGCAGGGCGAAGCCAGTAATGCGTCCGTAGGTAGCATTAAATCAACCGTATTTGGGAACTCGAACGGACACTCAGTGTAATAACTGGTTCCGCTGAAAGCGCCCGTCGGCTCGTACGTGGCTGGATAAAACGGGATGTTATCGTGAAGTTGCCGGGGGCCGAGGAACGGCGGTGGTAGATGCCAGGCACCGTCGCTCCTCTGCTCCTCCAGCGATGGGGTCGTCTCCTTCCTTTCCTTATCCTTCTTGAGCTCCTCCTCCTCGTCGACGACCGACAGATCGTCGAACTCCACGTGCAACCGATGCAGACTGCTGCTCATCTTCTCGAAGGAGATCTTCTGGTTCTCCGCGTTCTCTAGCTGCTCCTCCTGGTTAAAGCCCTTGGCCGTCTTCTCCTTATCCCCCTCGTACTCATGCTCAACGTCCTCGTCCTCTTCGCAAGAGAAGTCCGACTGCGGGCCCTCATCCTCCTCGGAGCGATCCTGCAATTTCCGACAGGTTTCGATCTGTTATTGATTGTAACGTTAAGTATAAGTTGTCTGTAACGTTCGCGTAATTGCGCTTCGATCGTGGGTTACCAGCGAATTCTCACGAAAGATACGAACGAGATTTCTCTGCTGGGTCATTGAAATTGGCACGGTTTAACGTTTTCATTTAACGAAGTCATGCGGAGTGTCCCTAATAGAAATTGTATCTCGGTGTCTATCCAGATAGACTAGCACGACATGAGACAATCGATGTGATGGATCTTTTACAATTATTTCAATGATATTTATGAGTCAAATATACTGTATTGAATTCATCATTAAATTTACATTATATTGTATAATATAAATTCTAATACAAATTCTGTGTTGTATCAATGCAGCAAGAAACTTGTTGGGAGTTATTTTCAGATTTTCATATTATATTTTATATGATTATGTTAAGCAAATTATTATTTTAAGCAAAGTTTGCTCTTTTGTTTTACATTTCTTTCGAATTTCTACTTCGTCATATTCATATAGTAAATATGCATGTCATATGAACCATAAGAAATGTAACCTTTGCAAATCGACTATGTGTCATTAATGTAGCCAGTAATGTAACGCTCATTTCTTCCAGTGATTGAGTAAATAAGTTAGCTGATGAATAAACAAACGAAGTTTTAGTTGAAATGAAAAGCCATAAGTAGTTGTTAGAATGTAACAGTAATGTTACGTTAAATTCTGTTTTTTAGATTTTTATGAAATTAACGTAATCTCAATTTTCATTTGTTACCTAATTTTAAAACACTAGTGATGATATAGTAGTTAGACTATGTATTCTCTAGAATAGACAACGCCACCTACTTTATCATATTTTATATGTAATGGCTAGATCACAAATTTGATTCTGTATTTCAATGAATTACCAACCAGTGATGAATTAATAAAGAGCTAGAAAATTTAATCTCTCTTTAGCTAGCTATTATAGTTTTTGATTCAGGCTAACTAATTAGCAAACTAGCTATATTTCTACTCGGAATTATGTAAATTTACAATTTAAAGACAAGAGGTTACACAGATCGAATGTCACGTAACTCATAGTATTCATAGTAACTCATAACACGGAAAAAATAGATGTGGTGCACCTAACAAAAAATATTTAGTTGTAAGCAAATAGCTGCATCATTCTACATATCTTTGTATGATAGTTATGTGTATGGTTGATTTGACTTACTTACTTTGGTATGTCAACTACATCAATGAAGTTGCGCGTGATCTGGTTGTGACAACCAGAAATTAGTAAGTGGATCATTTTGCATAGACAAGCTAAATATCGATATAGTTGCATTAATCAATGCTATATTGCAAAGCAGCGATGTTAGAAAACAAAAGCAATTCACTACGCGCACAGCTAGAGATGTATACATGTGAAAACTGGTTCTGAGTGTACACTGAGAGAAGAATTTAGTAAATATTATCAAAATTTGGTTACTATTACTAAATGGTAGACGTAAATATAGCGGGCCAAAGCCATGGCAATACTTGTTAATTAATTTAGTTCTGTAAAATAAATTATTTATTTGACAGAAGTAAAATTTATTTGCTTCCAGAATATATTTGGTAAATAAAACTTATTGAATAGTTGAGCAAAATAAGCGATTTTGTAGTAGTTACAAAATTTTTGGTAGGTTCAACCAACCATCTGTAATAATAGATATTGATGTAATATAAATGATGTAATAGCTACAAATGAATGAATTTTTCGTTGTGCTGCAACAAAACATACTTATACTGGTAACAAAATAGAACTCGTACCTACTGAATTTTTTATTACATGGGATATAACAATTTCATAACAATTATCAAATAACTGTTCATAACTGTAATATATTTCATATTAAATATTTAATATTAAGTAACTATTACTAAATTATTTAATTGATGTTACTGTGAATGCAATTACATCATACTCCCGATCTATTAAATATTTGGTAATTATTATCATATTTAGTATTAGTTACTAAGGATTCAACGAATTTCTGTAACTAAATGCAGTTTGTTATAGTTACCAGTCTTTTCTCTCAGTGTATAAATATACATTTGTAGTTGCTGCGTAATGAGCCGCGTTTGTATTAATCATGTATTATCACTGCTGCAACATAAGTAACTCAGCCATTGTTCTTTGGTTACAGCAACCACATAAATAGTTGTTCCGTATTTTACTATTGAATCTGGTTGGCACAACCAGATTTCTGTATGGATCAACCATATTGTTTTTTCGTGTACTAAAACTCATATCATCTTCACGATGAAATCTCTTGAAAAACACGTTTTTATAGCTCAAGCTTTTGCGAGCTTCGTGCTCGCAGGAGACGATAATCGGTGGGTCGCGTGAATTAAAGCTCGTTCGATGTACAACTCACCTCGTACTCTTCGCTTTCGCCGCGAATTTTCTGTCTCTTCAGGATCTCCTCAAGCTTGTCGTACTCGTCCCTGAGGCTCCATATCTCCCTGCGCAGCTGCTCGTTCTCCCTGCGCAGTTTCTTGATGTCGTTCTGACCTAAAAGCACGATGGACTAGAGAGTGGCGCGATGCTCTACGTCGCCCGACCGTTCTATTCCCCTATATCGACGTATAGGCCGACATCGCGGCGGATTCGTCTCGCGATTCTTCTCGCGGAAATCACTTAATCACCATCCGTTGTAGTGAGGATCAGCAACACACGGTTGCTCGCAACATACGCGCTGCACCTATCGTAACGATCGATCATTGGTCAACGCGGCAACAATCTCCGCTTGAGAAGCCGGTCGCCTCTAACCCTTCGCCCTTTCGTGCGTCAAGGAGCCGGTGATAAATCACCGTAGCCGGGCCTTCCAATTACTTAACTCTGCGGAGCGAGAGGGAAGGAAAAGAGAAAGAGAGATACGAATAAACTTCGCCGGCCGTCCGCGCGAATAACGCGCTAAATTCTTTCTGCGGAGGACGCGCCTATCCCGATACAAGCGTTTCATGCTCTTTCTTCCGATAGAAACGTCGATAGCGCGCTGTGCGTTAAGTGAACGTAGAAATAAGAAAGGGAGGTAGCAATTATACTTTGAGAAAAAAGACTGGGAGAGGGGGTAATTGTATTAAAAATATAAAACGAGGTTTCTTATGCGACTCTAGAATTGAATAAATCGGAAATTCTAACAAGGACTAACAAGAACTAATAAGGACTGTATTTAGTTAGAAAATTTAAATAAAAATTTTGTAACTAATACCAATAATAATAAATATACCAATAAATAATAATCAAATATATAGTAGATTTGATGTACGAAGACATCTGTTTAGTCAAATGAACTAAAGATTTTTGTAATAACTACCAAATATTTAATACCTGTTACCAAATATTTGATGACTGCTATATGATATTTGGTACGTGTTAGGAAACCATTCAATTCTGTTTGATGAAATGGTTGGTAACTATTAATATTTATCTTATTAAAACAATGAAATATATTTGGTGATCATCAACTGTACTTATATTTAGCTTTTAAAAATCAAGAAAACATTTTATTTAATTTTTTATATTTTTTTAGACAAACAGTTTATTCTATTTCTCCACATAATCACCTCCTTTAGTGCTTATATCGTTATGTTTTTAATGTTCCCTGCGTCTGACGAAGCGATTTATGTAGATTTATGTAGATCCGAGATTATTATGCTTTCCTGGAGAAAGAATGTGGCCAAGTTTAGCCTCATTTTTTGTAAGTTTGAAAATGGTCATAATTTTGGTTTTTTTTTTTAAAGCTTATTGCGAGTAGATTCCAAATATATAAATATCAAGGTGGTGCTCCACATCATTACAACGTTACAAACAAACAAACTCCTACAAAAAGCGGAACCATGCTTTCACTAGAGCGATAATCGAATCCATATCAATGAAGCCTTATTAAATATGTTCATGCTTATTCTATTATCAAGATCAAGCGCGATTCGAGATATTTTTTTTTTTCGAGCCAAAATTTTTTGTTTTTGTAAGGCATATGACGCCATGTTTCGGAAGTAAAACTATTTTGGGCCATTTTTCTTTGAAACAATATAGAGCGCCACCTTGATTCTTATATATTTCGAGTCTACTCGCAATAAGCTTTCAGAAAATATCAAAATTATGATCATTTTCAAACTTACAAAAAATGGGGCTAAATACTTATGGCAGTTTGGCCACACTCTTTGAAAGTTTTCCGAGTCTCCAGGATGAGAAGGAGAAAAAGAGCCATATAGTATCAAATTTCTGCTACATCTCATATCTGTTGTTTTCTTTGTTCTGTGCAGGTCAGTATACACGAGAGTTTGAAAATCACTCAGACCGGATGATGTATGCGGGCGCGAACGTCGGCGGTGGAAACGAAGTCGATTGGTTCTTCTTTTTGAGCGTTAGCGATCTTCAACCCACCTAGATGCGAGTTAAGTTAAGTATCTCATCAGTCATAGGTACGCCTCCTTCCACTTCGGTGATTAATGGGTTTATACTCGCAGCATGTTTTCCCCGTGCTTGAACTGCGACCCGATCGCGGAAGTTTTCAGATAACTCTGCGATCTGTACCGTTAAGAGCTTTTTATTACGGTATGTGTGCGCGCGCACGAGATGCACGTTCTGCTTTCCGAAAGCCCGGCCCGGTCTGCTGTTTTAAACATCAGTCGCTGGAAAAACACAATAGATCAAGAAAATGGATAAAATCAAAGGCGATTTCTATGCAATTCGCGGGAAGAATTACGGCGAGATTATACCGCGCCAGTGCATAATGTTTTCTCTTTAAATTTCTTCGAGTGGAATCTCACTCAGAACGAGTGAAAAGTGGCAGTATTTCCACTCGAAACGATAGTAAAAACACTGCTACTCAAAATCGCAAGAACGAACGTTTCACTCAGAATTAGAGTCAATTCTGACTCTGTATAAACGAATGTTCAGAGCAAACATGATCCTCCGACGATGAAGTATATACTGAAAAAAGGATTTGATAATATTCAGTTCGCCTGGATAATAGTTACTAAATATTTTGGTGAAATAGTTTCAACTTAACATATAAATATGTATATGTAATGAATATTATATAATATGTATACGTATAATGAATATAAATATGTAAGTGAATAATTTAGTAAGCATTAACAAATAGCCTTTAACAACGCTTGGTATCTGTTACCAAGGTTTTTATATACATACAGTTTTGGCACTGTACCAAGAGAATATCAATCAAGCTTACATAATGTTCAAAAACCCATGAAAAAACAATCGTTTTTCGCGCTTTGATGTATTTACATTTTTGGCTGGGACGACCCGTGTCAGGCATGTGTTTATAAACATATCATACAACTGATAGACGCACACTAATGCATGTTACTAGAAAAATAATTGTAACTTTTTTCATATCTTACACTATTTCTCACTTTTTTATATATCTTTAAAATTATTTAACCACCTCTTATTTTTGAGAAGATACTTAACCAAAAAGGGAGATACTACGATTTCCGGAGCGCCAAGTTTTGACTACAGATTCTGCATCTACAAGCGATTATAAACAAAGTTAAAGAGTGATAAAAGTGGCTTTATTTTACAAGATATAGAGGTTTTTAGTTGAAACTTTCAAAATTAACATAAATATGTTTTTATTAGTTTTAGACTATTTTCGACTTTTAATATGGGAGAAAGGACATCAGAGGGAGTGCAGAGAGTAAAGCCTCCTCGGTGGTGCAAAAGTAACATTTATAAAAAGAAAAAGAAAATTCTATAGCATTTTAAACACATATAATGCTTTCGAGAGGTATTCATAATACATCTTAGTTTACATAGACGCTATGCTAATCTTTTTAGTATCCATTTTTATATTATAGGCTCATCAATTTAGTAAAGTGAAGATTTAATAGATATATTTATGATACATTCTACCTTGCATAGAGGCCTCGCTAATCTTTTCAGTATCCATTTTTAGTATATTGTAGACTTATTAATTTAGTAAGGCGAAGATTTAGAATTATTATTTTTACCAAAATTTACATATATATATATACATTCATACACATAT
This sequence comes from Odontomachus brunneus, assembly GCF_010583005.1. Lineage (NCBI taxonomy): Eukaryota > Metazoa > Arthropoda > Insecta > Hymenoptera > Formicidae > Odontomachus > Odontomachus brunneus. The sequence continues at coordinate 1,740,161 of NW_022639512.1, read as the reverse complement.
TCATACATATGACTGGAAGGGTTTGGAGTCTAAATACCGCAAGAGTGACGAATCATGGGGTTCTTATCCGTGTCATAACAAACGTACATACATACACGCATATTCACACATACACCTATACACTTACATACACTTATATTTGCACATAGGGAATGCGAAGCAGGCTATACCTCCACGTGGTGCATTCTGGATAACGCGAAAATAGTCTGCAAATGTCAAAAATGTTATGTCATTGATTTCTAAATTTGCATTTAAAAACCTCTATATTTCCTAAAATAAAGCAGATAGCCTCTTTCGTCACCTTTTCACTTTTCTTTATAATCATTTATAGATGCAAAATCTGCTGTCAAAACTTGGCGCTCCGGAAATCGTGGTCTTGCCCCAAAAAATACCAAAGGTTAATAGTTATTACCAAGTCTTTTTTGTTCAATGACTCAGAATGAAGAATTCACTCTATTTGAATGACAAATTACTCGAATTCGAGCGACTCGAAGTGGTCACTTTTCGAGTGAAGTTTCACTCGGAAAAATTTAGAGACTGCATTCGCAGAGGCGTTTGAAATACGTTCATCCCCAAGAGGGATTAGTCAAAAAAATCGGCCGCGTATAAACAGTCCGAAGTTTGTACGCGATTCGTTCGTAGTGTTAACAATCGCTCTGATTAGCACTTCGCGAAGTCCGATTATATTTTCCGGATTACCGCGCGCGCGTCGCGCGTAAAGAATCAACGATTTCGATCGCGAAAGCGCCCGTCGCTTTTTCCTAATCAGATTTTTGCACAGTACGAAATATTTCGCGCGGCTTATCGGTTTTTCGCGATGCGAAAACGGGCACGAGTAAATGTCACGTGTTACACGGACGCACACGCGCCCGCGATAACAGCTCGCTTAAGCCTAGCCGGTAAGTGCGTGAGCGCGAGTGCGCTCGTGTAACAAGAGAAAAGCCGTGTGGTAAATCAAGATTATAAAACCTGGCTTACCGGTCCGAAATTTAAATAAATTAAATCCTTCCGGAGGTTCATAAATTCGGATTTTCCCTGTGGACACCGCCTGCTATTTGGATGTTATTAAAACTTGGGCCATTTATCTTCCGCGCGAGCCCCGTTTGAAAGCGATATTTGCTCGAATACGCTACAATCGGCCATTGACTTTTTTTTCATTCGTCGATGATGGAATAAAGCCGTCCGATAAATTCATCCATATAAAAACCATCCGATGCAATTTGAACGTATTAACTCGGCGATTCGGCGTACCCGTTAATGTTTAGCCGACAGAAATTTCTTTATTGCACTAAATGAAATTGACGTGCGCGCGAATATCTCACGTGAACCGAAAAATAATCGCTTAATTCCCAATGCTAAATTAAAAAATGTTTTTTTTGTTAATTATGCAAATCCGACGCAACGTTTATGAAGTACTCCGGCGATTCTTTCGCTCTTGGTCGAATTTGTCGAGAAAAATTCACCTTGACAAAATAATTCTTCACAGCACTAAGTCATCCTGAAAAAAGGATTTTGTAATAAATACTAAAATTTGATAATTGTTACTAAATTATCCAGTCATAAGTCATAAGCGAATCATAAAGTGATAATTAGAAAATAATTTAGTTGTATAAAGTAAATGTATAGTTCTCAGAACCAATATTTTTAATTGTTTTAACTATACATTTATTTTAGGTGGTCAAACCAGATTTTGAAAATTTAATACCAAATTTTGGCAGCAGAAAATGAGATATTTAATTATTGAATTATAACTAAAGCTTGTGCTCGAGATGAAAATTGTTTATTCGAAAAATCTCATCGTGCTATTTAAACTACTTTAACACATAACACATTTATATTTTTTATTTTTCAATTTAATATTATTTAAAATTTTTTTATTTTTCAATTTAATATTAATTAAAAATATTTTTTGATATTTATTAATTTTTTTTATTTTTTATATCAACGACAAATATATTAAACTAATTAAATATATTACTGAGAAAGTAAAGCAAAATAGCAGCAATTAAATTTTTTTGTTTTAATTACCAAATATTTAGTTGATCTCATTTTAACCGAATTTTTATTTTATCGAGCAAATCCTTTTTTCAATGCGATATCTTTGTGTTCTCACGCTCGTAATGTGTTACTTTTAAGACATGTGTGGCAATATTATATTTACTAGCAAATATTGGAAAGAACTCAACAACAGTCGATATGCGACGAATATCACTAAGTGATATATTATATATTAATATACAGCTGACAGTCACCAAATGCGTTAGCAAGATAAATATTAATAATTACTAAATATTTTATCAAACAGAATTGAATGATTTCCTAACACTTACCAAATATCCGATAGTAGTCATTAAATACTTGATAACAGATGTTAAATATTTGTTAGCTAAAATCTTTTTTCACTGTGATTGAAAGTCCTGCGTGCGTCAAATATACTATGTATTTGGTTATTATTATCATATTTGATATTAGTTACTGACTTTTTACTTAAATTCTGCAGACAAATATATTTAACGATTACCAGTTTTTTTTTTAGCGCACAGGGCGGTGGGAAGCAATAAAGTTACAGCCAGTCGCACGCTTGAAACGGATCTACCACCGCGCGTGACATTTACGAGTAACGCGTGAAAAGAAGAGATATCGCGCGAGTTATAGATCTTATATCAAACCATTTTGTTTTTGCTTTTCATGCGCGCACAGAAGTCCGCTGACGCACGCACGTGCGCGCGCGTGTGTGTGCGAACGTGCGCGGATATTTTTAGCCGCGTGCAGGATACCCTTCAATCAAGCATCAAGTTGAATATTTGCGAGCAGCGGTGAGATGTGACTCGCTGAAAATGCTCTCGTCGGATACCACCGGTGTCCATTTTATTTTCGACAGCGAGATGATCGTGACAGCTCTAGTATCGTGTGGAATTATCACTATACGTAACTTACCAAACGTAAATATTCGCCGATGTGCGAACATCGTTCGCGATGTCGCGACATTTTAATCTTCACATTAGCTCGACGCGACGTTAATGAAAGCGACGTTAAGAACAGGAATGATAAAAACGAGCAAATATAGAAATGTCAAAAGCTGTAGTCTTCTTAATCCCTTAAGCGCCGGTATGCCCGGAAAATTTTGTGGTGAAATATTAAATTCCTCTTGACTCACTTAAACTATTATATTCTTTTCAATTCATAGCAAGCACAAGTCAGATTTTGTATTTTATTTTTCAAACTTCTTCGAAGAAAATAGCAATAAAATATATTTAGATATGTTTATTAAAAAAAAAAAAGAAAAAAGCTAGTCTTAGAGGGAATCGCGCAGTCATCTTAAATTATCGCTGAAGAGTTAAGTGTAATTGAATTTGAAGAAACGGCGCGCACACATATCCTGATTCACGAATTTACATTTTCGGAAGAAGTTGTTGAACTCTACAGTCGTCGTGCTACTTTTCGAACACGAATCGACGCATGGGATCTTGAGAGATCCTAATATAAAAAATTATTTTATATCTTTTATGTTGAGAATTTAAATATTTTCTTTGTTTAATTAGGTTTTTGGGTTCATGTAAAATATAAAAGAAGACTATTTTGGATATAATATTCTTTTAAAGACCTCATGCGACGACTATAAGGTTAAGGAGCTTGGAAAGAGGAGCGTACGAGTTAATTTAACGCTTAATTTGTACGCTTAATTTTTTCCTTCGCCACCACTACGCCGCCACCATCATCATCCTTCCTTTGTTCGTTGTGGACGTATTATATTTTTTACTCCTATCAAGTCCAAATTGGATATATTTAGCATCCTATCTTGCAAAATTCCTCAAAGGAAATGGCAATAAATAAAAAATAAATCTAGAGATATGTGCTTATTAAGAAAACAATTCGCTCTGTCACTTTAAAATACCTCTGTACTGAGAAAACAAAATAGTGGATCCAAAATTACAGTTATTTTTGGCTCCAACTATATTTTTTGATTGTTCTAGCACGACAACGGTAGTAACATGCATACAAAATTATTGCCACTAATATTAGAATAAGATTTAATTTAAAAAATAGTTTTTCCTGATAATTTATGGTAATTATTCCTCTATGTGATAATAATTACAAATGTACTTATACACACACACACACACATATATGTGTAATTTTAGATCCACTATTTTGTTTTTTCAGTACAGAGGTATTTTAAAGTGACAGAGCGAATTGTTTTCTTAATAAGTACACATCTCTAGATTTATTTATGGCATATATATACCATTTTTCTCTCACAAGGAAAGATCCCGAGGTGATTCACTAGTTTTAGTTCAAAACTTACGCTGATATATTGTACATGGTGTTACTAAGACAGAATGCAAGTTACAGTCCCTTTTTGTGATATAATAAAATGGCGGTATAATATATTTTTTTATTTTGCAACTTATTTTTCATATGTAAAGAAAGATAAAGAAATCAAATTAAATCTGTATGATTACAAAAAGTCGAATTCGATATGAAAAAGGAGAAATAAAAAATAGCCAACCCAATATGGCCGAATCATATTTGAAAAATAAATTGAAAAATAGAAAAATTATTATACTACTATTTTGTTATATCGTCAAGATAGGGGCTATAACTTACATTCTGTCTTAGTGACATCATATACAATGTGTCAGCATAAGTTTTGAACCAAAACTAGTGAATCACCTCGGGATCTTCTCTTGTCAGTATAAAGAGGTTCAGGCGCGATTAAATTTAGAGAAACGGCCCCCACGTTTATCCTAATTCGCGGATTCGCATTTTCGGAAGAAAAGAGAACGGAGAATAAGGAAAACAAAAATTACACGGACTTGGGAAAGGGGAGCGTACGAGTTCGCTTCGCGTTTCCCGCCGCCGCCATCACCGCCACCTCCTTTCGTTTGCTGTGGGCGTTTTCGCCGCGAAGGTGATCAAAGCAGCTGCGAAATACATATTTGGTTTCGCCAACTCGCCCGCTACCGTCCGCCCCCCCCCCCCCCCCCCCCC
>NW_022639512.1:1733814-1734932 GCF_010583005.1 Odontomachus brunneus | reverse complement strand
CCCGCCCTCCTTCTCCTATCAACAAGCCGGAATTTCTTCTGGCTCTTTGAAAAGTAGAAATTGCGTCCTGGCCGTGCGCCTCCTGACGAGAGCGAGCGCAAACGAACTCGGGGGGAGAGGATGAAATATTCGCCCGGGTTCGCTTTTCACTCTCGCCGCTCTCCTCCACCACCGCGACTCGTGTTACTTTGAAGCGCGCGATCTTCGGCGAATACAAGAAATCCTACGGTGCGCGCGCGCGACCGATTGATCTCGCGGAGGAAATTTCGCGCGGCTGTTTACACGATTCGCGCGATCGAGTCTGCTAACGAGTCAATGAGGAGCGAGCGAGCGAGACGAAGCGTGTCGTTTGAATCTCGAGTTCGCCGCTCGACGCCGCGGCGTCGTAATAAGACGTGAAAATACGATATAAGGAATAGGAAATGAAATGTAATATCGCGCGCCGGTGTAACGGGTGCATAATGCCAATTTGAAGTCTCACTTGGATAATAAATTCTCCCCCTTCTCTCTCTCTCTCTCTCTCCCTCTCTCTCTTCTCCGTCCTGCCTCGAGCAAAAGCACGTCAAAGGCACGTCCACGATCGGCTGCCTTCAAAAAATAGAAAATAACATCTCCCATTGGACATTTCGGTTTTGCAATTTCGCTGTAATGCAATTTCCCGCCTCGGTGTCACTTGACGACGGGGCTTCGCGCCGGAAGCTGGTCACTATGGAGACCGCGTCTAGACCGGGTAATCTAGATCGACGGCTTGCCGCGTTAACTACCACTTCATTTAAGGCCGGCGAGCTCATAGTTACGAAGCGCGCGGTCCTTCTGGATATAATCGAACGTGACACGGCCGTCCATCCATCGGCTGCCGGAGCACGCCCGAATTAGATCGCGCCAATATCCCATGTAAATTATCGCCACAGACCACCGCTGTAATACCGGGAGTAACTTCTCCACGGGGCAGCGAATCCGGACCACCCACGCGGAAAGATAGGCTTAGCAGAAGTTCTCTCTCGCAAAACGAGAATCTGTTATCTCCCTTCGTTTCGTACGAGACGGCTCTCTCCCCCCTCTCTCTCTCTCTCTCTCTCTCTCTCTCTCTCTCTCTCTCTCTCTCTCTCTCTCTCTCT
>NW_022639512.1:1707760-1733760 GCF_010583005.1 Odontomachus brunneus | reverse complement strand
TCTCTCTCTCTCTCTCTCTCTCTCTCTCTCTCTCTCTCTCTCTCTCTCTCTCTCCTTTTCCCTTTCTCCATTATTTCAGATACTTTATTCCCTCAAATCTCTTACTTTCTAGTATTGTAAATTGAGTATCTACACTGAGAGAAGAATTTAGTAAATATTATCAAAATTTGGTTACTATTACTAAATGATAGACGTAAATATAGCGGGCCAAAGCTATGGCAATACTTATTAATTAATTTAGTTCTGTAAAATAAATTATTTATTTGACAGAAGTAAAATTTATTTGCTTCCAGAATATATTTGGTAAATAAAACTTATTGAATAGTTGAGCAAAATAAGCGATTTTGTAATAGTTACAAAATTTTTGATAGGTTCAACCAACTATCTGTAATAATAGATATTGAAACGATGTAATAGCTGCAAATGAATGAATTTTTCGTTGTGCTGCAACAAAACATACTTATACTGGTAACAAACTAGAACTCGTACCTACTGAATTTTTTATTATATGGGATATAACGATTTCATAACAATTATCAAATATCTGTTCATAACTGTAATATATTTCATATTAAATATTTAACATTAAGTAACTATTACTAAATTATTTAATTGATGTTACTGTGAATGCAATTACGTCATACTCCCGATCTATTAAATATTTGGTAATTACTATCATATTTAGTATTAGTTACTAAGGATTCAATGAATTTCTGTAACTAAATGCAGTTTGTTATAGTTACCAGTCTTTTCTCTCAGTGTATTGGTATGGTTAAATTAACTGGATTAATTTAATCGTGTTTGTCTAGTTTAGTCCTAGACAGCATAGACAGCATTAGACTCATAATATAGCTAATATTATCACAATTAACTTCAGTTCCCTCTTTTATTTTCCTTGAATTAAGTTAATTTTTTTTCTCTACTCTATCTTGTTCTTCTACCAATATCTACGTATCGAAATTATTGTTGAGAGATTTCCTTCTCTTTAATATTGCACTATTAGTACACGTTACTCTACATATTTTGCACATTATCGTACCTTTTCACACGCTATCATACTGTTAAATCGCTCTTAGAGGACTTGCCTCAGAAAGTAAATAAAACATTTCTCTATCCCCCCTTCCCTTTCCCTTTCGCCTGATAGTGAACGGACAGAATTTCACTAATGAAAACTGCATTCAACGCGTAATTGTTGATGTACGTTATAATTCGTGGAAGAGTTAATTTCTCTTACGCGCAGTAAATCTTCAACTTGCGTTAAATCTAAATTTATGTTAAATATCTCAAGGAACTAAATCTCCGCCAAAACAACGGTCGTTCGAAGTTATTTAGAGCGTTCTCTCTCCTTTCTGTTGTAGCGCTATAAATATGCGAGAACACAATCGACGCGAGAAAGAAACACGAAGTGTATCCATTCGCAACCAGCTGCAATTAACCCGTTGTCGCCCTTTCTCCTCCGTCGCGTTAAGATCGCTGATACCGACTACGAGATCGGGCCGATCGACCTTCCTTTTTAAAGGAAACACATTAATATTCGATGACCACGATGGTAGAGAATCGCCTTATAAATATTTGACCTTTTCGTCTCGCTCGTTCTTTCTTCTTCTTCTTCTCTCGCGCACTTCCTCCTTTTTTTCCTTCTTCTCTCGGGACTCGACCTGGCGCCTCACAGGAGGTGTTTAAGAACCGAACCTCTAACGAAGCTGCGCGCCGAAATCCTTGGACTTTCGATTTCGAGAATCGCTCGAGGTCGTATATATGTATGTACAAAAAGGAATCGGAGCGGAATAACGTTCCTAGGCACATTCATTTCTACCGACGATCCTTCTGGCAGGCGAGAGATACCGTTTTACTGCGATGAATTATAATAATATCTCATTACGATAAAATATCCCGAAAGCAAACAACGTCATAGCACCGTGCTATCCTTTGCCTCTCGGATAAATCACATATTGAGAAAAAAATATCTAAAATTAATAAATATTTATTACCATTAGGTAATCATTAACATATTTACTTAAATCAGAATTATTTTTATTAAATCAAATATTGTTTTCTCGATTTAAATAACCAATACTCGGTTTAAATGAAGAGAATTTTGATTTAAATAAAAGTATTAATGTCTCTGGACATGCGTCTAATCTTATTGTCTTAGTCTGAAAATATAAATATTTAAACTTTCAACATAAAATGTATATATATAAATATATAAATATATATATATATATATATATATATATATATACAAATATTGAGTATATATATATATATATATATACATTCTATGTTGAAAGTTTAAATATTCGTATTTAAATGCCAAAATAATAAGATTGTCCAGATTTAAGTAAGTGTCAGGGAATTGATACTTTTACTTTAAATATGTTAATGATACCTACCTAATAAATATTTGTTGATATTTTTTCTCTCAGTATACATGCCACTTGTTATCATTCAGTCATTATTATTCTGTAGGCATTCGGGAGAAACGTGAATTTATGATCGTGAGATTTAATTACTTCAAAGATCCTCGAATCCTCTCGTTCGTTAGGCTTTTCTTTCACGCAACACTTTTACTCGTCCAATCGTGCGACTCGATGCCCTGAGGCCCCGCGGACTCACACCTAAATGTTACGTGGTGTATATGCAAGACTATCGCCGCGGGGCAGCCGTACCATTGACAGAATGACGAACGTTCCAGGTAGTCGCCGGTTACACCGAGGGCTCGTAAATCAGAAGATATTTTCCATTTCGATGTCCAGGGAGGCGTCGCTTTTTTTCGCTTCTTCTCCCTCCCTCTTCTGCGGTTTTTTCTCTCCCTCTCTTTCTTTTTTATACAGACGTAACGTCGCGCACGAGACCGCACGAGACGGAGTGCGCGCGGGCTATGACCGCATGCCAAAAGTCAACGTCACAATGTCGCGGGCGGTCTGCGAGGTGTGACGTTCGCGCGTTAACTTCGCACTGACGAGATTGAATTTCTCCTTCTTGTTTTTTTTCTTCCTTCCCGGCACACGTCACGCGACTTATCGGCGAACTATCCCCCGGGGGTTAATCGAGCCCACGAGGACAGGTTGAGATAGCGAACGGATGAAAGCCGCTTCAAGCAAGAATGATTAGCGCCATGACAGAGTTCCATTACCGAGCTGCGCGGATTTTTCAAAACGCACGAAAGCCTAATACCACCGTATTTTATTCCGATTGTATGTTTCTTTCGGAGGTGATTTCGACGTTTCGCTTGAGAATTAGTTTTCTCCTCATGAAAACTGCAGTCATAAGTATTAGGATTTCAGAGGATGGAAAGGCGACTTTCTACATTTTAATATGAATTTTACCTTTAACCTTCCGGTAATCCCGGACACCTGACAGGCGCTGAGAGACCTCATTTTGGCTCAACAAAGTGGAGCTTAGAGTGATACGTGCCACATTTTTATCATTTTCTTATAAAAAACAACTATCTAATATTGTGAAGGATACATAAGACTGTTTTTTTAAGTGCTAAGGCTGTTTCCTAAAATGTAGCTAAGATTATAAATAGCAAAGATGTCAAATCTTTCAAAAGAGAGATTATTTTTCTCAAAATGTACCTAGGTTTCTTAAGAGTACCGCAATATCTTCTGTTTTATAATTTTCCTATAAAAAATAACTATCTAAGATTATGAAGAATGGCATAAGGCTATTTTTTTAAGTGTTAAGGTTTTCTCCTAAAATGTACTTAAGATGTAAAAAGACTAAAAAGACTAAAAAGACTATTTTTTATCGAAAGTTTTCTCAAAGATTTCTTTTTTTGAAAGTATTTTTTCTCAAAAGTCCCTAAATTTCTTCTTAAAATTTTTCTCAAAATTTTGCTATACCCAAGTTTCTGAAAAATGTCACACAGTGTCCTCTTGATTAATAAAATGTCCAATGGAATCTTAATTTTTTTACACGAAGACCCGCGACTAACGGTAAGTTAAAATAAATTCGAATGTAAAATTACTTCGTTGATATTCTACCGATCGAAAGTTTTCTCAAAGATTTTTTTTCTCGAAAGTATTTTTTCTCAAAAGTTCTTAAATTCCTTTTTAAAATTTTTCTCAAAATTTTGCTGTATCAAAGTTTCTGAAAAATGTCACACAGTGTCCTCTTGATTAATAAAATGTCCAATGGAATCTTAATTTTTTTACACGAAGACCCGCGACTAACGGTAAGTTAAAATAAATTCGAATGTGAAATTACTTCGTTGATATTCTACTGTTCGAAAGTTTTCTCAAAGATTTTTTTTCTCGAAAGTATTTTTTCTCAAAAGTTCTTAAATTTCTTCTTAAAATTTTTCTCAAAATTTTGCTATATCAAAGTTTCTGAAAAATGTCACACAGTGTCCTCTTGATTAACAAAATGTCCAATGGAATCTTAATTTTTTTACGAAGACCCGCGACTAACGGTAAGTTAAAATAAATTCGAATGTGAAATTACTTCGTTTGATATTCTACTGATCGGCAGTAGGAGTGCGATTCTACTCACACGGAGTGAAAAGTTTGGGGGATCAAACGGATCGCCGGCAGCGCTGTCTCTGAAAACGAGATTGTTCCGTTAAAGGCCGCGGACGACTGGTTATCTCATCATTAATGCTCACGTTACACCCGGGGTTAAATCGGCTGGCGGATAGACAAGTTATATCCCGCTGAAAGTGGAACGGCCGGTTATCGCGCCGCTAAAGCCCATATCGCACGCTCGGCTCAGTTAATCGACTGTCCGACAGTAGGGACTTATCGGAGTTGCCGGCGCGCGAGTAAAGATTTTCGGAGGTCCACTTGACGCGCGCCTCGTCCGTCGTGCGGAAAATTCGCGGCGCGTCAGAAAATGTCCGCGTGTGCCGGCCGGACGCGCGCTCCGTCCGATATCCAATTAGCGCGTCCCCGCCGCGAATATCGGCATGTGACAGGTGTAGTAGTATCGACCTAACTCCCGGACAAATGGGGCCCCACATCAAACATGCGCGAACGCAACGCCGATTGATTGACACGGATATACGCTCTACACGTGGAGCGAGCGCCGTCGAAATAAGCGGCTCCGTTGTTTATGATTTCGTCCAACGTTGGCGAACACCTCCACCGCGAGAGGTGTGCTTCCCCGTGTATGCGCTTTATAGGCACTAGAATACCGACGCGGTTAAATTATCGCTGCGGCCGTATGTATGTAACGCGCGTATGCACGTTACGTATGCTACTGATATACTGGGTGTTCGGTAATTCGCCGAGAAACCGGTATACAGGTAGATTAGATCAAACTGTGAACAAAGAATTTCTCTATCATTTTGCGAACATGTAAAATTCTGAGTTATTAATCAGAGGAGGTTCGTAAATAATCACGCACTATACACTGAGGAAAATATTACCTTAAAATCAACAAATATTTCTTTGATGGGTGTCATCATTAACATATTTACTTAAATCTAAATTTTCTTTATTTAAATCATATTTACTTAAACATATTTACATATTTTTACTTAAATCTAAATTCTTTTTATTTAAATCAAATATTGTTTACCTCATTTAAATAAACAATATTTGGTTTAAATAAAGAGATACCCATCAAAGAAATATTTGTTGATTTTAAGGTAATTTTTCTTTCAGTACGATAGAGCTGTGATGGCGACGTCTGCCGCTATTTGCTTGTATATTAGGTCAAACTGAACAAAAAAGTCCTCTATCATTTTCCAAATTATGATATTAATTAATTAAAGAAATTTGGTGTACAGTTGTGCGGGATAGTGTACCAATCTTTTTTTAATTAATAACTAAACATCTATGTGGTCATTTGAAAAATGGTAAAGGACTTTTTTGTTCAATTTGAGCTGCTATACGAAAGTAGTGTGAAAAGTTCCGGATCTTAAATATAGATAACTCTATCATGTTCAATATTTTAATAGTGTTGCATGATTTCATTCTTCATATGCTTATATTCGAAGGTTCAAGTCAATAAATTGTTCAGTATTGGTTTGATAGCTCGTCAAAGTAAACGCCAAGCATTATTTGTAAAAATGGAAATTCGTGTCATGATTAAGCTAAAATCAATGAATTAAAGTTCGAATTGCTTGCCCACCCACCATATTCGTCAGATTAGCCCGAAGCGACTTCTATCTTTTTCTCAACCTCAAAAAATAGCTCGATGGAAAAAGATTTGCGAACGACAATGAAGTCAGCGACGCTGTAAATGACTATTTTAAGGACTTTGACAAATCGACCTATCAGTCTGGCATAACCGCTTTAGAACATCGTTGGGAAAGTGTATCACGCTAAATGGAGATTATGTTGAGAAATAAATAAAAATCAATCCAAAAAAATTTTGTTTTCTTATTCAGGCTCGGAACTTTTCACTCTACTCTCATATAGTAGTAAACATCGCCATTACAGCTCATCTACCATACACAGAGAGAACCATTTGGTTGAATCAAATAAACACTTCTTTGGAATAGTTCAAACGAATTTTTTTATTGATCGAACAACATTTTGTTCGACGCAACAAAAATATTTATTTGCGGCTTAGTTCCAAAGAAATATTTTTGTTGTGTCAACCAAATAATTTGTTTGGATTATTCCCAAGAAACATTTATTTGATTCAATAAATCGTTTTCTCTGTGTACGGCGCGTGATTATTCACGAATCTTCTTGGATCAATAATTTAAAATTTTACATGATTGCTCGCCAAATGGTAGAGGAATTTTTTGTTCAGTTTGACCCAATCTATTTGTATAGATCGCGGCTGCTCCGTGAATTATCGGACACCCTGTAGATATAGATGTACACTTCGCGAGTGTGTATTCCTGGACGCGCCGAGAGTTCCATAGAATTCCCGATGACGTCGTTCCTGCCGTCCCGACGACTCGCCGCGGCCCGCAGTGTCAAAATATCTCGCCCGTCGAGTGGATGCCTTGAAGTATAATTACTACCGGTAACGTTTTTCCCGCGTTCGTCCGTTGTTCCCGTCTTAAGTCGCGCTTTTGTTCAAGGCACCCTATGAAATTGCACCGCCGGCGACAAATCCGTAAAATGTCAAGCGCAGCGTTCATCCGCGCCAGAAAGGGCGAACTTTACTCGTCCACGACTATACACGACCTGCACGACGGTGCGTTTAGGACTGGAGAGATTCGAAATTATTGTTATGTTCGTTCATCTATATATACACAATAGAATGTCTATCTGTGTGTTAGTATGTTGTCTATAAACTCCTAGACCCTTTGACCGATCTAGACCAAGTTTTGCATAGTTAGCACACTGCGGAAAATATAGGCTACCATGAAACTTGGACACCTCTCTCCCCGTGATTTCATCCCTTTGACACTGTGTGATGACCCGGACAATGCCGGGAGTTTAAGCTAGTATACAATACGTTCGATTATAGCCGGTTAATCAATAGTTAATAGGGACGCAATCAATAGTTAATAGTAAATAGGGACGCAACTGCTCTCTTAAAGTGAATCAGTGAAACTTCTTTCAGACTGAAATAATAAAAAGATTGTTTCACCGATGATCAGTGAGTATTCACTGATTTTCGGAGTGAAGTGGAAACAGCCACTTCACTCCATCTGATTTCTCGCCGATTTTGTGATCACAAAGTAATGTGTTATTGGGCCCTGATTATTAATAATTCTTATCAGTTATAAGTCTCTGATTGCCACACTGCGTTAAATAATATATCAAAGCTGAATGTATCATCTTATACAAACCAGATAATTCATTAGGATCAAACTGATCAAGTCTATGGAATAAATTTCTAATCGGGTACTATATTAACAGATTCTTCCAACGAGATTTTACTGCTTGCAATGCTGTACTTCTAACTAAACCATCAGTTATAAGTATAATACCTCAGCGAAGAATATACTAATTGTACACGGAGAAAATATTATAGTTCCCTTTCATGTAAATTCTTTTCAATTTGATTATATTTTCAACAGAAATAGACTGTCAGTAATGTTCATCTCGCTAAGGAACACAATAAATTTTGCTAAAATGGAGGAAATTTCGCCAGAAATATAGCAAAAGTTTCAATAGCACCTTTCAGTTTTCAAAATATAAGTAGTATATATAAAATGAATTATACGACAAGAATGCTGTTCCTCGGTCACCAAACTCTGTAGTAATTTGCACTACAAAATTTCTTCCGTGTTGAACGAAACGGCACAGAGAAACCCGCGTCGATATCGATTCAGCGCGAGATACACGCCGGCGCGAGGCACGTCTCGAAGCTTAAATGATTCCGACTCGCTACTTCGGGGCAAAATTTGCGGTTAGGTTCTCAGCAACAATGGAACCACAAAATCTGAAATTTATACGAGGAGGTTTAGAAGTTTCACTTTAGTAGGCACTTCGGAGCCGTCGGGATCGGGGGAGAGTGGCGCGGATCCAGAATCGGTCTGGAATTTCCATCTCGCTCGGAAGTTTCGGTGTGCAGATACCCCGACCTGTTCGCGTACGACCGCGCGCGAAAGTGCGAGCGCGAATCCCCGATCGAACATTCGAAAAATACGATCGAGCATTCGAGGAAGCTCGAGCGTCGCTTTGTGAGCGCGACGACAACGCTCGCCCTCGCTCGCGCGCGAGATGTAGTAGATTTTTATGAAAGCCCTCGGCTGCGAGAGGTGTCTCATAACAGTTTCCCCGAGGTGCAGGAGGAGGAACCGGGAACATCATTCCTTCGTCCCGGCGCGCTTCCGCCCGTCGCGCATTGAAAAAGCCGCTCGTCTTTCCACGCTTTCAGCTTTCTGTCTCGCGACGCGAGCTTTCTTTCCGCATCGACTCCGCGCGTCGACGCGCTACAGGCAGTGTCACAAGTCGCAAGCTTTTACAAGCTCTACGTCGCTTTTCCCTCGAATGTTCCCCGATGCTGACGCAACCGATCCCTCTCTCTCTCTCTCTCTCTCTCTCTCTCTCTCTCTTATTCTTTTACTTCTTTCCTACGAAAATACGAGCTTAATAGAGAGAGAAAGTGCGATTTTGCCACACGACGAGGCTCAATTCGCTGAGATAACCGCGAATTCCCAGCGTGAACGTTTATCGCCGCGCAATACGGATCTCTCCGTAGGGGGCAAAGGCTCTCCTTCGACGGTGTTTCTACTTGGGAAATTGTCGCGCTGGAACGAGAGAGACTACTCACTGTGACATTGCATCTTTGCCGTGCGAGTTTCCCGGAGCAGCAGCGGCGCCAGAGAACCGAATAATGACATCAGCTTTATTTCCGGCGCGCTCACTATTGTATCGTTTCACTGTCATCTCACTATATATTATTTATACGCCCCGAAATAATCCCGGCGCGTACGTTTGCTCACCGATCTCGCGCGAGATTAAACAACTCCATCGTGGCGCAACGTGATTGTTCGTCGCGCCGTTGCGAATTTCCCGCGCCCGAGCTTAAGCCAAACCCAGACCAAACCGACAAAGGGAATTGCATAATACGACCGAGACTGCGTTTAGAAAGCATTCACTGTCATTCCACTGTCGTCTCACCACGTTGTGTATATATATTTTTTTTGTTTTATTTTCGTCGTCACACACGATCGTGAGTTTCGGCTCATATTTTTATCACTGGTGCTCGCCCTCGAGCGCGAGCTCGAGTCTCCGGAAATTCACCGTCGCGTTGCGGTTTCCTCACGCACACACACACACACACACACACGGAAAGAGAGGGAGAGAGAGAGAGAGAGAGAGAGACAGAGAGGAAGGGAGATTGAGAGAGCACGTTTCGCGTGAACGTACTGAGGAAAACTGCAACGAGCCCGCGCCCCACCGTGAGGTGGAAAGTCCGCGTTCGCCGCGAGGCAGCGGCGAGTTCCCGAGGTGCCGAGCGTGTCGCGTGCCCGGGATTACTTTCGCGTCGGTGCTTATTGTTAGTCAAGATCGCATTGTCAAGTTGGGGTTTCTGGGAATCTCGCGGGTACTCTCCATGCCGTTCCATATCGGAGTTCGGAGCGGCTTATGCTAATTTTGCTGGTGGAGGAGAGAGAAAGAGAGGGAAAGAGAGGGAGGGAGGCAGAGAAAGAGAGAAAGAGAGAGGGGAGAGTCACGTGCTCGCATCCAACGACCGCGTGTGCATTCGTCGCGTCGTTGGCCGCCACGTAAACGTATGAGGGATGTGCGATTTTGCGATATGTCGCAAACACTGCGATTTTCTTTTTTTGAATAGCAGTGCGATACGCAATTGGACTTTTATCGCAAAATCGCACCGGCAACTCAAAATTATTTGTCATTTTAGTTAAACACTTGTGCAAATATCGTATATTGTATATCTTAATAATACACTTTTAAAAACGTTTGAAAATTAATGATTCGGAAATAAACAAGTTTTGTTAAAGTGTCTGCTATTTTGTCCCGTAAAAAACATAATATAGTTAAGTGAATTAAAAAAAAAATCATTTAACTTCATTATGTTTTCATTTAACTATTAACTAACTATTCTTTAACTTGTAAAACTTGTGTTTCTTTTATAATGGATATTTCAAAGAATATTTTTATGCAGCACGAAGAGAGAATTGATTTATCTATTTTTAATATGTTTAATACTTATTCAAACTTACTTATTCAAACTAAAAAACGTTTGAAAATTAATGCTTCGGAAATAAACAAGTTTTGTTAAAAGTGTTTGCTATTTTGTCCCCGTAAAAAACATAATATAGTTAAGCGAATTTAAAAAAATATCATTTAACTTCATTATGCTTTCATTTAACTGTTAACTAACTATTCTTTAACTTGTAAAACTTGTGTTTCTCTTATAATGGATATTTCAAAGAATATTTTTATGCAGCACAAAGAGAGAATTGATTTATCTATTTTTAATATGTTTAATACTTATTCAAACTAAAAAACGTTTGAAAATTAATGCTTTGGAAATAAACAAATTTTGTTAAAAGTGTCTGCTATTTTGTCCCGCGTAAAAAACATAATATAGTTAAGTGAATTTAAAAAAAAAACATCATTTAACTTCATTATGCTTTCATTTAGCTATTAAACTATTTAACTATTCTTTAACTTGTAAAACTTGTGTTTCTCTTATAATGGATATTTCAAAGAATATTTTTATGCAGCACAAAGAGAGAATTGAATTATCTATTTTTAATATGTTTAATACTTATTCAAACTAAAAAACGTTTGAAAATTAATGATTCGGAAATAAACAAGTTTTGTTAAAAGTGTCTGCTATTTTGTCCCGCGTAAAAAACATAATATAGTTAAGTGAATTAAAAAAAAAATCATTTAACTTCATTATGTTTTCATTTAACTATTAACTAACTATTCTTTAACTTGTAAAACTTGTGTTTCTCTTATAATGGATATTTCAAAGAATATTTTTATGCAGCACGAAGAGAGAATTGATTTATCTATTTTTAATATGTTTAATACTTATTCAAACTTACTTATTCAAACTAAAAAACGTTTGAAAATTAATGCTTCGGAAATAAACAAGTTTTGTTAAAAGTGTTTGCTATTTTGTCCCCGTAAAAAACATAATATAGTTAAGCGAATTTAAAAAAAAAACATTTAACTTCATTATGCTTTCATTTAACTGTTAACTAACTATTCTTTAACTTGTAAAACTTGTGTTTCTCTTATAATGGATATTTCAAAGAATATTTTTATGCAGCACAAAGAGAGAATTGATTTATCTATTTTTAATATGTTTAATACTTATTCAAACTTACTTATTCAAACTAAAAAACGTTTGAAAATTAATGCTTCGGAAATAAACAAGTTTTGTTAAAAGTGTCTGCTATTTTGTCCCGCGTAAAAAACATAATATAGTTAAGTGAATTTAAAAAAAAAATCATTTAACTTCATTATGTTTTCATTGAACTATTAACTAACTATTCTTTAACTTGTAAAACTTGTGTTTCTTTTATAATGGATATTTCAAAGAATATTTTTATGCAGCACAAGGAGAGAATTGATTTATCTATTTTTAATATGTTTAATACTTATTCAAACTTACTTATTCAAACTTACTTATTCAAACTAACTTATTCAAACATTACAGTGTTCCCATCATAGTTCCCCCAAGTTTCGTTATGATTAAAAATCGCGATAGCGATATAAAGTTGCGCGCGATTCAAAATCGTATTTGCAATACAAAATTGTGATGCGATATATCGCATTTATTGCGAAAAAGGTCGCATCGCGATACACAATTTCATAAATCGCACATCCCTATGTTGCACGCTACATCTACGCGCGCGGAGTGCACTCGGAAGGGACGTTGTGCCATCATGTACCTCCCCGTGTACCGCCGTGCACCTTTCGCAACCTTCGTGCTCATTAATTACCGGCGCTGTCGTGGAAACGCGGCACGTCTACCTGCGAAACCACCGGTGCCGATCTTGACGTTAATCGCGCGCGTTCTTCGATTAGCTGGAAGTCGTTTTGCGCGAGATGACATTCGCAAAGGGGACTGCGTTAACGACAAGAGAAAGAGAGAGGGTGAAGGGAAGAGAGAGGCAGAGAGAGAGAGAGAGAGAGAGAGAGAGAGAGAGCGCGCGCTCGCAAGATGCCGAGCCGTAATTCGAGGAGACGTATATCGCGTACTTACAAAAGTCGTTCGCGCGAGAAACCCGGCAACGATCTCATAAACTCGGTCCTGGCCTCGACGTTATAAAACCCGCGCCTTTGACTCACCTTAGGATTCAATATCGTCGCGGGAGTGATAATACTGCCCTTTACGAGGACTTGTGCTCTCTTTCTCTCTCTTTTTCTTCGCTAACATGGAGAATTCTCCACGTCGCGCGAGACATTATGACAAACTGATATCTCCCCGCGCAGGTCTATAGAGTGTAGGGTTATAGCGAGGAGAAGCGTAGCCACGTAGATTCTATCAGCGAGAGAATCGCATCCACCTGTGTGCGCCGTAGACATTATCGTGTCTCCCTTTTTACGGCGAACGAAAAGGTGGTCGGGTGCCGTGCGACAAGCAGATGAAGTGGGTGGGTATTAAAAACTTTTTTCATAAAACGTCTCCGCGCGCCAGGTAAGTGCCGCGTTGGAGAGAATGGAAAGGGAAGGCGAGAGAGCTCTTTTGGCTGTCTCGGCCACGTTAACGACGTTTTCCGAATTTAAACGCTCGATTACTCGATGTTTACCGCCGTCTAGTCTAGTCTAGCGCTGTTAAAAACCCCGGTGGGATTCGCGTCGCAAAATTCGTAACGCGAACGTTTAAGCATAGCGTTAGAATGCCGCAGATTTCCTCTAAAGAATAGAAGGCGTTAAAAGACGTATAAAAAAAAACTTGAACCGCTTTAATTTTGACAATCTTTAAATTACAAGTTATCGTAACGTAACTCGAGTCCAAACACCCTCACTAAAATGATACAAATTATCTCTTTACAGATAAAAGTATCAACTTTCGGATACTTTCTAATTCTAAACATTCTTACTTTGGTTTTTAAAAACGAATATCTCAGCTTTTAACATAGAATACATATATTATATAAATATATTCTATGTATATATATTTTCTGTTGACACAATTTGAAATATATATTTAAAGACCAAAAGAGTAAGAATGTCCAGGATTAGATATGTGTTCGTGCATTGGACGTCAAAATTTGATAAACATGACGTTCGCCACGTTTGTCAAATAAAATAGCAAGCGAAATTATCCAATTTTAAAGGATTAGTAATTTTCTCAAAATGAACATCGACTCAGTATTTTCTTTAGACATCTAACATTTATTTAGACATCTAATAGTATTTTCTATTTCTTTTTTAAGAAGTTAGACCAATGTAACGTTCTGAAAAAATGTTTTAAGAATTAATTTTGCAAAATCGAATGAAATATTGTATATTTTTGTTGTTTAGAATAAATATACAGCTGAACTGACGACTGCAAAAGATATCGTTGTAATCGACGGGAAAGATAGCGTTCTAGTGATCTCAGATCAAAAAACCAAAAAATTTCTTCAATAATATGTTTGTAGTTGGAAGGTGAATCGAAATTTTAAGCTGTGAAACAAAAATTGCAAAAACAATAGTTGTTTAAACATTGAATATCCAAATTTCATATTTTTTGTTGTTGTTTTGCACTATTAAAAAGATATTAAGTTGAATGTTCTTCTGTATTTTTCAAGTTATTTCAAGTTTATTTTCTAACTATAAGTATATTTTTAAGTAACTTTTTTTCTTTTTTGGCAGGCACTATGTTTCCTGCCGATTGCAGCATAATATGTTTTGCGTGATTCGTGAGCACGCTGCATATTTATTTCTAGGTTTTTTTAAATAACAAAAATATTATAAAGTTATAAATAATGTAAAGTTTAATAATTACTTAATTAATATATAATGTTTCAAAACATTTGATTGATTTATTTTCGCAAAATTAGTTCCCAAAAATATGCTTTTTTTTAGCGTTATATTGGTCTGGTTCACTCAAACATTTTACCAGAATTTGATAGAAAAATGACAAGTCTTTTGCAGCAACTTAGTAGGTGATGAACAGAGCTTAACGGTAGCTGAAGTCGCAAAGCCATCGTGCAAATAAAGAAAAGATACGCGAGAGAAACGTTAGAAACAATGACATTCATTAAAAAGACGCCGGCCTGTCTATCATCATCGAGGGTTGAAGGGTTAAAACGCGCTCAAAGGAACTCGTACCGGAATTCCGTGACGAGAAAAACGAACTTTCCTTCTCATCCTGGTCTCGCCTGGTCGGTCTGCTTGTGTCTCTTCTCTGCATCATGTCCCTTCTCTGCATCGTGTCCCGTTCTTTCCATCTCTTCACGCCTCGGAAGGCACCGTACATTCGACAGCTTTTCGTTAAGAAATCGCCAATTGATTTGTGACTCGCCACGTCGTATCGACGGCGGCGAGTTTTCGTATTACGCGCGTGCCGCTTCCTTATTGGAGTCATGCGCGTTCGCTCGGACAACGACGAGGACGACGACGGTCATCTCGCCGATCGAGTCATTAAATACCCCATCAGCGTGCCATCGACAAATCACCGTTGCTGTCTAACGGCGCGGGATCTGAACTTCATCCTCTGGTGCGAGTTTATTCCGGGAGAGTGCCGCGAACGGAAGCAGCCGTTTTCTCGAAGTGGCCGGTCCGTATTTTTGCGACTACCCTGTCAATCGGTCCCATCGACCTCGTACAACGCTCGTTTGCTTCCTCCTCTGCACAACCGAGTGCTTTCCATGAAAAGCTGCGATATTCCGTGCTGTGCGAATGACGTTCCTTGTCGGTACTTTCGAGGGTGCCTGGCGTAATGACGAACGACGAATAGAATTTCCCTTTTTTAATTTTGGTTATTACAACATTCGTAAAAGTAAAAGTTGAATCGAGATATTGATTTAAAAGACAGGGGTTGACTTTTGACAGAGATACCTACAAGGATCGATAACATATGATATGGAATATCACTGACAAATAACCATTGCACTCAGTAAGAAGCTTGGTGATGGCAATTATAGGTGACAATCATACAAGTTTTGTGTATGTAGAATTGTAACATATATAAAGAGTTTGTTGAATTATATATATTAACTTCTTAAGTGATGATTTAAAATGACTGCGTGATTCCCCACAGAATGGGTCTTTTCTTTTTAAATAAAAAGAAGCACATAAATTATAATTAAATTTAAAAAATTATATCATTATATTATTACATAATATTTATTATTTATTATAATATTATATTATACAATTAAATTATATTATAATTGTGTAATAATTATTATTATTATTATTAAATTACGTGATAATTATATAAATAAACATTTATTTTCTCTCCCTTTCTCTCTCTCTCTCTCTCTCTCTCTCTATATATATATATATATATATATATATATATATTAATCAATATATATATATATTGCTGTTTTTTTAGAAATTTTTAAAAATAGAATATATCTAATTTTTTTATTTACTATGAGTTAAACAATTTTTTTATTTACTATGAGTTAAACAAAAACACAATAGTTTAAAGAAATCATGAGGGATTTTATCACGAAATTTTCCCGGCACACCACTAAATTCCTCGTACAAAACTCACACACTGTTGTCACCTATGTATAGTTGCCATCACCATGTCTTTTTCTCTGAGTGTGCGGGAAAACCTTCGCGGAATAAGTCGGTCATACTTTTTATTGGCACACCAACGACTCGCACGATTTCGGCTCGTTAGCAGTTAGATTTTCCCACACGTCCTCTCCGTATCCCGCGCCAATTTGCCGCGCACTTTGCACGCCTCGCGAATTTTCCGTCACAGTTCAATCTCCCTCCGTCGTCGCGTCTTTCTCTTTTTCGTTACGTAACCACGTGACGCGCGTCTTAGCCAGATGCGCGTCGTCGTCGTCGTCGTCGTTGTTGTCGTCGTCGTCGTTGTCGTCGTCGTCGTCGTCGTCGTTGTCGTCGTTGACGCGACGCCCAGGATAGCTTCGAGATATCACCCTCGAGGTATCGAAGCAACGAGGTGACAAGCGTCGCGCTGATGAACCGCCGGACCGGTCACGGACGTTCGCGATGTCGCGACGTCGCGAGTTTGACAGTTTAGCGAGGGCCGCGAAAAGCGTGGCCGGCCGTTTTGAGTCGCCGGGCGAAACTAGTCAGCGCGTAACTACATCACTGCTGCGCTCTTTATCCCTACCTACCGCGAGCTCTTCTTCGTCCGCTTCTTCATCGCGCGTCACGAAACCACCGCCACGGGTCTCTCTCTCTCTTTCTCTCTTTATCTCTCTCTTTCTCGCCCTCGTGACTATTTAAATCTTTTGTAGTCCCCCGTGGTCTCGCGGCACCAGGGCCGTGTCTTCAGACGCCGAGGTGATGACACCAGCGTCATCAGGTCAGAATAGGGCATGTCTTTCCAAAAATAAGAAACCGGTCGGAAAATATGTCGGGCAAAGGTGAGACCTGACGGAATGTCGGGAATTATTTCGCGATCACGAAATTTTCGCAGGTCTAAGCAGTGAGATTTGCTGTTTTCTTTGCGTTCCTGAAGTGGCACAGTTCCTGCGTCGTGCATGGATCTCTTCCACAGTCGAATTCAGTCGGGATACTCGAGAGATGATGGAGTGCGTCGAAATTACCCGAAGGGCAGGTACACTGGGGGAGAGGAGATGTTGGAAAACATATAAATTTAGGGAAAGCGCGTTAGATCCCCATCTGGGGAAGATTTCTCTCGGGCGTCTGACAACACGGGTCGACGTCCAGCAAGTGTTCCGGCACTGATCAGCGCCTTTGATGTTATTTTAGAAGCGTCGTCTCGGCGGCGTTCTTATAAATTTCACCATTTCATTATTTGCCTTGACCGCGATATTACACAATGGCCAGCAGTCCCGTGCGAGAAAGATCTCCGCGTCGCTATTTTTTCGCCAACCAGCGCACATATCATTGAAATTTATATGTTTTCATTCATCGTCAGACCCATACATCACACACGCATGCATTATACGTGTGTCTACTCCAAACACGTCGATGATATTAGGCGTTTTGTCTAAGCTACTGAAACGCAACGGTCGGCTTCCTTCAGCGGAACGTATCCCCACTTTTCCCGTCTCGGGCACGTTTCCTCGCTTCAACCCCTTTCCGCGGCAATTGTCCTCGGTGATTTAATATCGCTCGTCGCGATGTGGGAGAGATGAGAAAGAGAGAGATCGTCGCTTCTTGCGTCCAAGATCATCAGTTTTGAGGTCCGACAGTGTGGCGCGCGATATTTTTGATATCGAAGAAATTCGGTGTCGGATCGCGCGCGAGCGAAGGGGGAAGGGGGAGTGGAAGAAAAAGAGGCCGATGATAAATCGTTCATTAGACCAGCGCCGTTTCTTCACGCGACGGTGTAATCTATCAAGAGCTTGAAAAAGGACTCAAAATAATCTCCGTGCCTGACGTAGGTGGCGTCTGGTTTTCCTATCGAGCGAGCGCGTAGTGCGCGTCCGGAAAAAGAGGGTCCAAGAACCGGTAGATTGATCCAACAGCTCACTTCGAACCCTCTCGGCGTGCTGTCAGTTTTTTCTAATCGCGGAGGATTTTCCCCGCACGCCACTCGAATGCACGACGATAATCCGGCTGCATAATGTGTCAGGAGGAACAGAAAAAGACCGCGAAACGCTGCTGCCCCGGCACGCCGAGGGTGTGAGAGACGGGCCCTCTCCGTTTGACATGTACTGGGTGACACTAAAGTGTCCCTAATTAATCGCTTCGTAACTATGAAGGTTTCATGTCGCGTAACTGCGCGACAGAAAATCCATTACGGAACTGCCATCGGAATTCAAGGGGCCGGACCAATCTAACGCTCTGGAAAAAAGCATATTTTTGGGGATTAATTTTGTGAAAATGGATCAACCGAATATTTTAAAACGTTGTATATTAATTAACTATTAACCTTTATATTACTATTTTTATTATTTAAGAAAACCTATAAATAAATATGCAGCATTCACAGCCAAATTTACGACTGCAAAAAATATCGCTGTAACCGGCGAGAAAGATAGCGCACGTTCTAGTGACCTGAATTTATCAAAAAACCAAAAAGTTTTTTAAATAATATGCTTGCAGTTGGAAAATAAGTAAAAAAACTCAGAAAACATTAAATTTAATACTCCTTTTAATAGTGCCAAATAACAAAAAGATACGAAATTTGGGTACCCAATTTTTAAACAGCTATTGTTTCTGCAATTTTCGTTCCACAGTTTAAATTTAGGTTCATCCCCCAACTACAAGCATATTATTTAAGAAACTCTTTGGTTTTTTTATCTCAAGTCACTAGACGGACACCATTTTTATCGTAATAATATCTTTTATGGTCATAAGTTCGACCACATGCTGCATATTTTTTTATAGCTTTTCCTAAATAAGAAAAATAGTAATATAAAGTTTAATATTTACATAATATAGAGTGTTTCAATACATTCGGTCCATTTTCACTAAATTAATTCCAAAAAATACGTTTTCTTCTTAAGGCATTACATTGTTTTGGCTCCTTAAATGATCGTTATTTCAAAACGAAATGGAGATATCCGATATTTGAATGTTATTTTCCAAGTTCAATTTCCAAGATTTCGCGTCGAATGAGTATTTATTCTGGAGTTATAGGAGGAGTCGTTTTTATCCAAATATTAATTTGTAAATGAGTTTATACACGCGCGAAATTATTTCGATTTCTGCTCGATAACGTTAGATGTATCGAGATTAATGCATCTTCTCCTCCGTCTCTCTCTCTCTCTCCCCTCCCCTTCTCTCCCTCCTTTTCTCCCTCTCCCCCTTTTATTCACGTATGCGATATTTAAAATCAATACAATTACACTGAAAGAAAAAAATAGTTGTTTTAACTAATATTATAGTTAATTTTGCCCTCAATCTGATTTTTTGATACAACTTTTCTAATATGAAAATGCTAATAATAAACATGTATATATAAGATATTATTATATCTAAGATTAATGGAATTTAAAATTATAATTATATCATAATAATATATTATAATACTATTATATTGATATATTTGCAACTATTTTATAATATATTATAATACTATAATATTGATATATTTGCAACTATTTTTTATTATATTATAATATAATTTAATATTTATTATATTATACAAAATATAATTTATATTATAATAAAATTTAATAAAATAGTTTTCTTATAATTGGCTATGTAAGAATAGTTTAGTTATGTAAGAATAATCCAACCTACAAAATTGTGATTTTTGAGTTTTTTGTTTCTTTTATCAATAATTCATACGTCTGTCTATATAAAACAAAAAAGATCCAAGTCTTATGGCTTTAATAATTAACACAATAATTTTATTAGTTAAAAAGCACTTTATTTTCTACTAGTTGCATAATTTTTAGTTGCTACTTTTTTACCTATTTTTTTTTAGGTTTAAGTTTGTCAATGAAAAAAATTGAGCGTGCTTGACGATGGAGAAGAGAAAGAGAGAGAGAGAATCTAAGTACTATCTATATTTGTAAAATCATCTATAAAATCTGCATCTCCATTTTTCGCGAGACTACTTCATGTGGATTCGGTCATTCTTCTATAACTACTATCCAATTTATAGTAATTATTTCTTTATATGTGATTATAGTTGCAAATATATCAATTTTTTTCAGTGTGAAAATCATGGTTTTTGTAACTCGACTTGATAAATAGAGCTTTAAAGCACTTAAGTGGCGGTTAAGAAATTCGAGTTACAGTTTGATCGAGCCGCGCTGGGCGACTGAGGTCGAGCTCGGTCTGGCGTTTCGGTTTGACGTAACGATATTACGGCGGAAAGTAAGCCAGCGCGCTCGGCTTTTAGAGCCTGCACAGCGTCGACATCTGGACACCGACTTCCGAGAGAATAAACGCCACGCGCCGGGAATATTTGCCAAAACAAAGCTTTTCTTGGCTCCACGGGTAAATAAATCTCGCGAGGGAATCACGTATCACGCGCGATTCATGCGCCTCTCATTCAACCTTTTTGCGCGTTCACGTCGCACTACCTACGCCACACGAATTTGTCTCTTCGCATTCGCTGCTGACTCACGATCAGCCCTCACGGAGAGGGACCTGACAGACGCTGAGGTGACGACAAGTGTACCTACCATCGTTAATCGACTCTCCTCGGGAGAACGCGTTCGCTGAAAAACCGATCGATTTCACTCTCTTGCGTGTCTCTTCACATTTGGAACTCTGGACGGGCGAGTCTTCACTCTCACAGTCGATCGACTTCTCGTCGAGTGCATTCAGTTACCACGACGAATGCTCGTGCACGTTGCAAATGTACCGATCAACCGAATCAATCACGTGGACCCGACGCGATCACTCCCAGTCGCGACGGGTCGCACCCTCCCGTGCATTTCCCATGCTCCCCCTCCTCCCGCGGTTCATCACGCGGCAGCGCACCGATTTTCACGCAGAAACAAAATAAACCGAGCCGTCGCACGCGAAGAAAGAAAATATTTCCGCGCGAAGTGGAGCGCGGGTGCGTTTGGCGTCATCTCGGGCGCGCTCGGGCGCATTTAGCAACTGAGTCAAGTCTGCTGGATCGAGTCCGCCGGTACTAGAGGCTCTGCCACTCGCTTACCCGACTGGACAAATTCAGCGGGTGCGGCCAGCTCTCGAAAATAGTTCGCAGCGAGTTCGCGCGATATACGGCAGGCTTCGATCTGCTGTTGGCGCGTGTCTATTTGTAGGTGACCGTGGCGCGTTGCAGTTTACCGGGCCTGGTAGGCCATAGGAATTCCCTGTGACCATCGCCCGTGAAATGTATTCAACTCCCTGTCGCCGTGTATATGGCACGTAATGGAAAATTCATAATTAAAGCGATGACAGTGAGATTTGCGATACTAATGAGAGCCTGTCGAAAATACTCTACGATCCCGGTCAGAGAGATTGCACGCGAACATTGAATTTATTAATATCTCGTTCATATATCGATAGAAGATCTGAATTAATAAATTTATTCCGCGCCAGAATTTGTTTCGAGAATTCGTTGAGAGAGAGAGAGAGGGAGAGAACGGCGTCTCTCTTGTTGCAGAGGGTCAGGCGTGACCGTATTAAACTTTAATAACGCATTCCCCGGTTGGATTCGGGGTTGATCCTGCCAGGGTTGAATCGCCTCGTGTATCACCCGAGATATCGGCCTTGCTTTTTATCGCGCCAAGAGCGCCCGCAAGCTTTAATAGAATTTCGAAAGTTTCTTGAAAGCATTTTACGCGTGCGGCGCGCATCAAACATTCCTTTAGCGCTATAGTTAAATTAATCCCTGATTGTTCCGGCGCAGTCGCGGCCCGTAAGATTAAATATTTAACATCATTAGTTAGCTCGGTCTGCCGCTAACGCGCACTGGGAGTCCCCGTGAAATTAATTCGGCCACCGAGTGCGAATGCTTGTTTATAATGACATATTAATCATTCAAGTAACGGCGTTCAGATCGATTACGCCGGTAAAACTCGCAGGGAACATCCGCCAGACATCTCGCGAGAGATTCGCTGCGACATTGCAACTGCGACGAATTCCGTCGATTAAATGGAGACATAGGTGTTACGCGGATCAATTACGCTGTGTCCCAACTAGGAATGTTGTAGTACCATGAAAGTATCGGTACTCATATTGAAACGAGTATTTAATCAAGAGTATCGATATTATTAGTGATATCAATATACCAGAACAAAAATATCGATACTGGTAATATTGAATACATGAGAGAAATTATCCGAAAAAAATTAACAAATTCCAATCAATCTTTATATCCCATCAGGATATCCGATTAATGCTGCAATTCTAAGCAAATATATGAGTAAATCTTAAAATCGTAAAGTCGTAGCTTACGAAAAAAAAACAAAAAAATCGTATATATTTACGAATATTTATCAAATGGCATACAGTCCGCATAAAATTGTAGATCTACTCATAAGTTCTTACGAATCTTACCAGAACAAGTTACGAGTTTTATGACTTTGTACAGAATTACAATATAAATCAGATACTTCCGATTATAATAGCATTTTATCATATAAACCGATCAAAAAATTATAAATCGATATTTCTCATCGAATATTTCCTGATCGGATACAAAAATTCACCGGTATTTTGATTAGAAATATCCGTTTGTTAATTTTTTATCGGATAATTTCTCTCAGTGAAACTTAAGAAAACTTGAAATTAGAAGAAATATATCAGAAAAGTGTTGGTCCTGCAAACTGTTCTTTTAATAGGGCTGTATGGTTGCATGGATGTATTGCTATGTAGTGCTTTTTTTAATATTTTGAGAGTATTATTTATTATTTTTAATATATTTTTTAGTATTTTTAATATCTTGAGAGAAATAAGTAATATAGATAATATGTAGAAATAGGTAATGTGTAGGTTTAACATCTTGAAAGAGGAGGTACAAAATCGTGAAATGATCCTTTTAGAACATAAATACTTCTCTCTGAATCTCATTAAAATCGGGATAATATTACAGTTAGGAAATAGAAAAAACTGATTATATGATAATAGCAAAATAAATTTTCGGATCTCTCGAAATTTTCTGTTAATTGTGATTGAATAAAATTAAGAAATGTGTTACCAGTTAGAATGAAATTTCTTGCAAGTGTATGATATACTGTTTTTGGTAATAAATTATTTTTATCCATAAGATGAAACAGAGCATATGAATGAGATAAAGTTATCCTGTATTTAAGGGCTGGCAATAGGGCTGTGGGGACCTCTTACGGAAATTCTGAAACTACTAATCAGGACACATATTTTATACATGACCTTCTTACCCTGTACTATCGGGCAACTAAACCTGGTATCAGGACAAGGTGGCTATATTGCTGTATGTTAATATTTTGGTTATTACAAAATATACGATTAAGGGTCGTGCTGGACATTAATATATAGGAAAAGATTGTCTCTCTATCATGTTTATACAATCAGTCACAGCAATTAGTTGCCTGATAAGTAACTTCAAAATTCTAAAATATAGTGCATCTAGCTCCGGTCTCCCCTACTGTAACAATTTTTGGCATGTAAAAAAGAGATATCGAGGATATATTGAAACAGTAGCACTGGTATAGGTACGAATATCGAATAGGAAATATGGATACAAAAATATCCAACACTGAAAAAGAAATGGCGATACCAGTATTATATCAGTAGTACCACAACATCCCTAAGTCCGCACACGCAGTGGCAATGATTTCGGCTGTCACGACTTCGTCGTGACAATTGGTGTCTCCTACCAATTCATAATTAGTGAGCCCCATGCGCGTTGTTTGCCGTGTCACGCGGAGGGTGAAGGAAAGTCTGGCGGCAACTTTTTCCCCCTCGCGAATATCCCTTCGCGCGGTCGAGCCGAACGAGAGGAAGAGTAATCGCGGTATTGTGACGTCCCTTCGTAAGGACACATTCGAGACCCCTGACACAGACTTCGCGACTTTTCTCTCTCTCCTCGACGACTCGTCGCCGATAAATCCGCGCGAGCTACCGCACACTCCTCGTCCTCCTTCTCCTCTTCCTCCTCCTCCTCTTTCCGTCCCCTGCCCTTCGATCTTTACCTTGCTCCACCTCGGCATTGATGTGAATGGTCCTCAGTCTGAGCTCCTCGTTCTCGTAAATCATCCCTCTCGAGGACTTCCGGTCGAGTTTTCTATTTGGCTTGACGCTGACGTCCCTCCGCCTGGTCCTCAGCATCCCAACGCCGCCGACGCCCACCCCCGCCCCCGCCATCGTCCTTTTCCTCCGCCACTCGCCTCCTTCCGCCGCGGACGGTATGGTAGTGGGTATGACGTATCACAAAGAGCGGATCGCGGCCGACGACAGAGTCGATTGTCCACGACTCCGACCGCGTCACGCGCCCCACGTCGTCGTTGTGCTCCCTCGAGAGAAGGTGGCGGCACGCGACTCCCTCTCGTTGTTCTTCCTTCCCCCCTCCCGCCTCTCGAAACTTTGGCACGCGTCTTATTCGTGTCTGTTCGATCTTCTGTTTGATCTTCCCGTCGACCTTACGCGAGGAAGAAAGTCGTCCGGCAGGATCGACCTGGCCGCCTTTGACGTCACGCCACTTGGCGCTCTTTCTGTCTCGCGCGGACGTAGACAAATACTCCGGATGGGGCTCGAGTACTTTGCCGTAATCTCCTATGCACTGCACAGCGCCGTGACAGCTCTCACTTTGAAACACCCGCACTTTCTTTCGAGCCTGTCTCTGTGTGCGCGGACCTAGTCGTCACTCGTCACTGAACAATCACTCGTCCAACGACGTCGCGGTAATTGGTTTGTCCGCGTGCTTACGTGATGATCTGTGAAAATTTGCACACAATATGATACAGCGCGCGCGCGCGTGTGTGTGTGTATGTGTGTATATGTGCGCAACACCTTCACGTCACTTCGATCTGTAGCGTTTTAGCATGAAAAAACTCAGCACTGATTTCCTCTGCTGTGTTGGGATCCTATCGCTACCAAGGAGCCACTTGCAGCCGTCTATAACGAGCATGCTTTCGCTAACGGTCCGCATTAACTCGCGCGCCGGCGGGAAATTGAACCGGACGTTTTTACATCGCGTTCATATCATCGCATCGCGGTGCCTCGCGGCGGTGAAAGGGTTAAAGGTGCGCGCGACACGCCGGATCTCGAGGACAACGCGACGCGGAGTCATTTCCTCCCGTTTAAAGCGTAACGTCCGTTTCTCAAGTAATCGCGCGGTCACCGTGCCGGCGCCAGGGCCTGCCCCATCCGGCAGAAAGCCGGGAAGTGAAGTGCAATCGACGCTGGGGAGACTTCAACGTGGAGACCGAACGACCATCTTACGTGCTCGTTGCTGAGTCACTGTCGCGAAGACCGTACACGCGAGCTATTAACGTGAGAGCGCATCTCGAGGACTATACATCCTAATATCTCCTCGCGAAAGAACGCACCGCGAAATCAGGATTAAAAGCCCGTGTGAGGTCGAATACTAAACCGTCTAAGATTATATTCGCGTTAGTTTGCGGTATCGTGGAAGCCGTGCCCGTCGTGGCTCCTCCCGAAAACTAGCTACTACATCTCCATCATCGCGAAACCCGCGCGCGGCTATCGACGGCTATCGACACCGTCGACGAGCAATCACGAGCTGCCTGCTCCCCGCTTAACTCCTCCGCGGTGATTTAAACTAATTAGCGAGTTCCTCTGACGGGATCAGACGTCCCTCCTCCTGAGAGCCCCGTGAAGACGACGGAGAACTGCCTGCTTCGTGGGTCCTACACGGGCCACGTGGTCGCGGTTGTACGAGCCTTCAGACGGAATTACAGCGTCCGGCAGCGCCGCTGGCTGTCGCTGCATCGCCCTCGCGACGGGAAGAATTTGCATCGGACGGTCGTTTCTCACGCGGTATTCCTCGCACGCAATTTGCGTCCCCATTACTCAGCGTTTATCAACGCGCTGTGTGGACCACCTCTGTCTCGCGCTCTCTCGAGTCCCGTCCTTGTGCGTTTTTTTCTCTTTTTCCCTTTTTTTTATTTTCCTTCCTCACCCTCTTCTCCCCCTCCCACCCTTTCTTCCTCTCTCTCTCTCTCTCTCTCTCTCTCTCTCTCT
>NW_022639512.1:1702353-1707723 GCF_010583005.1 Odontomachus brunneus | reverse complement strand
CTCTCTCTCTCTCTCTCTCTCTCTCTCTCTCTCTCTTTCTCTCTCTCTCGCGCGCGCTTTCTTTTAATTTGTTTTACACGTCGACGCGACACACGCGAGGGAATTTATCTCGTCGCGCGGACGGATTCTCCGGCGATCTTTCGGCCGTTACGAATGTCGGGACTTTCGTCCGTTAGGCCGCTGGCGATTACTCGCGAGGGACCGTAAAGTTGCGGCTTAAAGTTCCCTAGTAATCGTCCCCGACTCCCAGTATCCGATTTCTTTCCTGTCTGCGCCGGGGGACGCATCCGCGCTCGCGCAAGAATCGCTCTCGCGAGGACGATGAGCGGCTGTGATATGCAACGACGACACGCCGCCAGTCGCGGGGACGATTATCCACGATGTGATGTGCACGCCGCTGTCTTCGTCCCTCGAAGAAGAGTCTCGTTGATCCACCAGGAACGCTTAAGTCATGATGAGAGCGGCGAGGCGACCGTTGATGCGCGCTGAGCAGATCGAAAGTGCACGACGTATGCTGGTCGTTAGTTGACCTTAGAAATGTCGTCCTGTGTTTCTCGCGGATCTCATGGAATTCCTGGTGTCCCCATAGAACGAAATGCGAAGGCCACTTCCAAGAATCGGCGATCTGAAACAGATTTCATACACTAGAAATCGTGTATCGCAGTCTCCTTCAATTCCCCGCATAGAAATTTCTCAGTATTTTCTTAACCTTCTGAGGACCGGCTATTTTTTTATCGACTTTTTTTATTTTAAGAGCTAGAACTTTTTTGTCAATGTCATTGGATTGAATGGGGAAAAAGCTGACACCGCCGTCGCGCCGATATATCGGCTACCGGTCCTCCAAAGGTTAAATACAGATTAGATTCTAATTGGAATGTCCAAAATAGATTATCCCATTACGATATTAATTCTCTAACTACTAATAAAGGAATCCTACTCTTGTCTCAAACATCAGTTCTCTGTTTTGAATCGTAACAGAAATATTAAGAAAACTCGAGCTTTTTTAAATGTTTTCTGCATCAGCTTCATTAATGCAATAAAAACAACACGAATGTTTTTTCTTATTTACGTTATTCCATGTAACGTAAAATAATATATTAAAATAATATACTCGTATATTTATATAGAAGTATTTTAAAATAAAACTATTTATATAGAAGTATTTTAAAATAAAACTAATATATATAATATACATATATATTTTTTTTTTATTCAAAGTTTTTACGCTCTAAAATTGAAATATATATATTGTTTTGCTTTATAATATAATTTATTTTATGTAAATTTTTCGGGCAAAATATTTGAAATATTTTGTGTATTTACTCTTTATAAGTATGTGTATGTATATATATTTGTAACTAGTTAATACTCAAAGTATATATTTCATATATTTTCATATATTTTGCTCAATTTAGAAAAAAATCAGAAAAGATCTTTGGGAAAACGTCCAATATAACTAAATGGACTCTGTCTGGGTTTTCCCACTTATTCGCATGTTTAAAATATTACACTTCTAACTAGCACCTGCATAGATTTCCTATGTAGAACCTATGATTATTATGGAAGATTGGTCTGAATCCTAATTAGATCCCAAAGTATTTGGGGAATCTATTATTAAAATTATTTACCTGACTACTTTTATAAAAATCGAGGAAACAATCGTCGGTCATTCGTTATCTTTGATACTAATAACGCAACCTTATAAGAAGTTTCATATTCAAATTAATAATTCACGTAACAGCAGAAAGAGAGAAGGAGAGAGGGAAAGAGAGAGAGAGAAAAAAATACTCGTCTCGATGAAGTTAATTTAACTTTACTGCTCATTACAGTATTTCACTTCTCAATTAAAACTTTCGCTAATTTATTATCGCTCGTTACTGCTGAAACTATCGAATAATCTATATTTTATTATATATTGAATATAAATTATGTTTGACCGCTGTCAATCTGTACTAAAATATTTGTGCTCTCCAGTAATTATGCCAAAGTGGCTAATGTGTAGCTATAACGAGAGGACTATCGCTACAGCCGTAAGAAACTTCGCGGATGAAGATTTTATTCGCCAAGCGAGACTTCAACCGCGAATAGTCACGAGGGATACGCTGAAGGAGAAAGAGAGAGAGAGAGAGAGAAGGGTGTGTGTGTGTGTGTGAGAAAGAGAGAGAGAGAATATCTCGCAGGATGTACGTGATTTAAATCCTTCCCGACAGTTTCGCCTAGAGAATCGCTTTCCGTATCGTGGGATGCGGAGTATCCAACGTGCGTGCTCGATAAATGCACGGAATGGCAAAACATTTTGCCCGTGTACCGGGAAAACGGAGGAGGGGCGGGAGCGAGTATCCGCTTTGAAAGGCGGTTCCTTTTTTTTCGAGCAATGTTGCTCTCTCAGCACTTCCTCCTTCTCTCTCCCGCTTCTGTCCGTTCTTCTCACGACACTCAAAGTCCGGGGAACAACGTCAAAGAGGATCGCGCGGCAAAGTACGAGGCAGGTGCATATTCCCGATCGTTTGTTGTTGCCTTGTTCCGTAACCAGACACAAAGGATAACAAAGAAAACGAAAGAAATGGAGAGAGAGAGAGAAAGAGAGGAGGAAGAGAGTGAGAGAAATCGAAAGCGGAAGAAAGAAGAGATTCCCGGAATCATATTTGAAGAAAAAAAGTCGCATTGAAACGTTCGCGAGGTTTTATTCACCTCCAAAAGAGAGGTAAAAAAAGTACTCGATTTCAAATCATCCTGTATTATTAAGAGGATGTTGAATATATATAATATAGTTTTGTATTTTGCACTGTTTTTCCATTTGGTTGTATAAAATTATTAAAAGTGTTTGCACAGAGTGAAAGTATAAATATCAATGACATAATATATAGAAATACATACAGAAATAAATATTATTAGAAAATTAAAAATATTATGTCATATTATATTATAAATATATTTATTATACAGAGTGTCCAAAAAATACCGGAGCGGCAAAATAACTCGGCGGGGGAGCGTTTTAGAGAAAAATATTTCGAATAAAAGTTGTAAGGCTTAAAAAGTCGCATTTAATGACAGTAGTTACTTGATCTAAGATGACGTCGCCAAGGTCAGGACAAGGTCAACTTTGCTTTTTTAAATAGAAATACTTTTAATTTTTTCAGAATTTTGTGTTAACTTTTTAGTACTAGAAAATGCAAGAAAATGCAGTACTAAAAAATTAATATAAAATTTTGAAAAAATTCTCAGAGCTCTATGAGAACAAAATAAATAATTTTTATCTCTTGATATTTTTCGGTAAAGTTGATAGAATTCAAGTAAAAAATTATTGAAACCAATAATTTTGTAGATATTTACGTAAATATCTTAGAAAATAGAGGTCGTATAAAAAATTTTTTCAAGCAAAAGTTGTTTGCTTTTTCACGTAGAATAAAATGCCGTAATAAAAAAAATATTTCTATTTAAAAAAGCAAAGTTGACCTTGTCCTGATCTTGGCGACGTCATCTTAGGTCAAATAACTACTGTCATTAAATGCGACTTTTTAAGCCTTACAACTTTTATTCGAAACATTTTTCTCTAAAATGCTCCCCCGCCGAGTTATCTTGCCGTTCCGGTACTTTTTGGACACTCTGTATTATATGATATTATATTATATAAATCATATTATGTAGAAAATTAAAAATAATTCTTACTTGCAAATTTTTTCTATCTTTGATATAATATAGGCTACTTCGCTGCACATTAACATTTGTACTTTCATTTTGCCTAAGCATTTGCGATTTTGTACAATTAAATAGCAAAATAGTGCAAAATATGAAAGCCGTGTTTGAATATCGGTGTCCAGCAACCCCTACAAATTTTGACATTCTCGTAGATCTACACTTCGCGTAAAACTACGCGATCATTAAAAACGGCGTGTCGAATCGAGAGATACATGTTAGCAGGTGTGGAGGTGCGTTAGCAGCGAATAGAGTAGAATGTAAAAAGGAAAAGAAGCGCATGAACGCTACGGTATAGTCAGCCCCGACGTAGAACGAGCTTAATTGCTGTATAAATAACGAGTCCGTCAAGTTTGCGTTTGAAACTTGTAATTATCTCACGCGGTAATTAGAAGAAGTGCGGAAATTTTACGCTTCGCCATACGTCCCGCTGACTTTCTTCACGAAGTTACTATCCCCCAATTAACGCCGCCGGGAAGTGATAAAAAGATAAATGACAAAGGGGAAACTTTTTTTTCCTTTCTCTCGCCCAAGAAACTACACTCGAGCGAGCGCGAATAAAGTGGCAATTCACACGCGCGGACACGCGTAAATATACGAAGACGGCGATGCGAAGTCGAAGTCGTAAACTCTGAGTGTTTCGTGGCAGAGCGACAAGACTATGTCGATGCATGCTTAGCGCGGACATTCGATTTGAACGCATTCCAAGTGGCGGCTGTCTCTCACGACGCGACATCCGTCGTTTAGCGGAAAAATTATGACATAATTAATGATAAAATAACATTCATCTACAAGACACAACGAGAACAAGGACTTCGCAAAATTAATTCCGGAAAGATCGGAGCTAAATATCCTATATTTTAGAATTTCGAAGTTACAACTTCTCAGGCAACTAATTGTTGCGACTGACTGTATAAACATGATAAAGGCAACCTTCTTCTTTGTATTAACGCCCGCGATGATCCTGTTAACCGTACATTTTATTTTGTAATAATCAAAATACGAACATGCAGCAACATAGTCATCTTGTCTTAGTATCGGTTTCAGTCGCCCAGTAGTGTAGAGTAAGAAGGTCACATATAAAATACGTATCTTGATTAGTAGTTCTAAAGTTTCCGCGAGAGGTCTTCATATAATCCTCCTGCCGATCCTTAAATATCAGCCAACTTTACCTCGTCCGCCCGTATGCTTTATTTCAATCATTTTCTGAATGAAAATTGCATTTACTACCAGAAACAATGTACACTTGCAAGAAATCTCATTCTAGCTAGTAATACATCGTTTAATTTTATTCTATTACGATGAAGAATATTAACACAAAATTTCGAAAGGCTTGAAAATTCACTTTGTTATTACCAAATCCATTTTTTCTATTTGTTAATTGTAATATTATCCCGATTTTAATGAAACTCAACGGAAAGTATCCATGTTCTAAATGTTCATTTCGCGATTTTCTACTATTCCTCTCAAGATAAATACTAAAAAAGCACATGAGCAATATTTATAATTATATATATAATTATATTATATATATATATATATATATATATATATAATATAATTATATATATAATTATAAATATTTTAAATTATATTTTAAATATTTTATATATATATATATATATATATATATATATATATATATATATATATATATATATATATATATATATA
>NW_022639512.1:1696626-1702263 GCF_010583005.1 Odontomachus brunneus | reverse complement strand
TATATATAATATTTCCCATATTTCTGGGATCATATAGCTGCAGTATCTCTTCTAGAGACACAACAAAGAACCGTTCTCCTTCGTCTGAAGCCAAATGAATGAATTTTGCTACCAATCAATAAAAACAATTTCAATTTCATATTGCTGATACTAAAGATTATGTCTGTGAATTCATCAGACGTCTGTGAATTCCAGAAATTTGGGATTTTATTCATTGCCCCATATTATCCACTGTCTTTACTTGGTCACTTTGAAGACTTTTACGAGACTTGTTAAAAGTACTAAAATGACAACTGAAATTTATTGTAATTTATATTGCAAAATTATGGCAATTCACATGTAATTCGTTTAGAAAACAGTGATTGATACACTGTTAAATCCGTAGTATCAAATTATACTCAATTTGAGTTATTTTTAATCATTCCTATAAGTCGCCACTGCTCCTACTAAATATGTCGTTAATTTAACTAACGTAATGGAGTTAAATAATTTAACTTAAGAAATGTATTAAATTTGACTAAAATTTAGTTTATTTTTTATTATGTGCACGTTAATGTAACCTTTGTTTTAGTAAAAAAATGACTTAATATTGTTTTAAATGGGTTGATTAGATATGGTTGTTTTTTTAAACACATGTTTTGTGTTAAAATAGTATATTTTGACATACATGATAGTTAAAAATAACTAAATATTATTTAACTCAAAAAATTGGTTTAAATTTGACCCTCTAATATTTAACAGTGTACAGACTTTGTTCGCAGTGTGCACATCACAATTAAAAAATCTGACAAGCTGTGAAGTGACCAATAGAGAAGTAGTAAAAATCAAAACAGTAACACTACTCAATGTGACAAATAGGCCAGGTCGAAATTTTAATTATCATTCTTGTATTTCTGGAATGATGCCATGGCAATGATGCCGTAAAGACCTTCAAAGTAATTAAGCAAAGACGCTGACAAAGACATAATATGTGGCAATGGACAAAATCTCAAATTTCTAAAACCCTGGTAAGTTCGCAAACGTAATCTTCGCTCTCAGCACTTATTGAGGCATTCTTTATCAATTGGTACCAACATTGACTTATTTGGCTGCAGGCAAAGAAGAACGGCCTCTTGTGAGCATACCGCGAAGCGATTCTCCTCAGCATCCAAATGAATTTCCGCTTGTTTCTCGTTATTCGTGTGTCGCGTAAGGACAACCGTTTAATTATGCTTGAAGAATATTTTTGAGGAGCTCTTGCTGAAAATATCATCTGCACGACGCATGTCACGTTATAGCTAAAACGACGCGCGTCCTGTCAAACTACCGAATATATCAACGAGCCAAATCGAAAAAGATGCGTATGTATTTTCAGCTTTTAAATTGGCCGTCGTCCGTTCCAACGCGGATCGACGCGCGGATTATTATTACAGTTGCTTTACTAGATTGGCCTGTTGAGAAAAAAAGAATCATCTGGATCGCTGAGAATTAATTAGAATTCTCTTTTTGGCCGGCTACCGATACGTCGGTCCTACGAGACTCGTTCTTTCTCCTTGCCGCCTAATTTCAATTGCTCGGGATAGTTAATGAGTTTCTCGGGAGTGACGCTGGGCGATAGGGCTATTTTTAAACAAACGTGTCTCGCGCCAGCGGGGCTCTGTCGCGTGGTTGAAAAATAAAATGCCCACGAGACACGCGCGTCAACACTCGGTCGTTCGCGCACTCGCAATTTAACGAGGCAGGTAATGCGAGGTCTTTGATGCGGGACGCGCACCAACGGGGACGTAAGAGGCCAGAAGTTACAACAATTACGCTGCTCTAAGCACAACGAATGAACAGCCGGACGGCGAGACAGACAGACAGACTGACGGACGGACGGAGGATGTAGTGTTGTCTCCTTTGTAGCGAACTTTACGGCACGAAAGTTTCCGCGCTGCCGGGCAAAAACTTAGGGCTCGTTAAGGGGCGTATATTTGCATGACATTTATCACAACTCCTGGGAGGACCTTTAAGATACGTGCCATTGCGGGCCGAGATAAAGCCGGAAGGATTAATGAGAACGTCTTTCTCTCACCTCCCCCGCCGCGCCCGTGACGCTCGCACTTCGTGCGAGATTAGCGTGGCTCGACTTTCAAGCTTGTCGGCACTTTAGCGTCGCATCTTCGACGGTATTGTCGCTCCCCCGCAGTGCGAGGGAATATCCGCTACTTAAGAGTGGGAATATACGATTTTACAGTCGCACTTTACTTACATCGCAAGCATTGCGATTTTTTTTTCTTGAATCGCGATGCGATAAGCAATTGAAGCTTTGTCGCAAAATCACGTCTGTAATTCAAAATCACTCGTCATTTTGGTTGAGTATCTGTACAAATATCACGCGACATTCTATGATATTTATATAATATTATCTAATTCAAACTTATGCATTTAGAGACATCATGAGATTATGTCATTATAACAGCCTTAAAATGTTAAGCTGCGTTATTTACTTTTATGTATTATTTTTATATATATTTTTTATATGTTTCATAAAATTGCTATATTTAATATTAAGTGTCATTAATATTTTAGTAAAAAAGGTAATGAAAAGAGTAATTTTATTGTTTTATGAAAAAATGTTGTTTTATGCATGCGATATTCTGATATTTATATAATACTATCTAATCCAAATTTATGCATTTAGAGGCATAATGAGATTATGCCATTATAACAGTCTTAAAATGTTAAGCTGCATTATTTATTTTTATATATATTTTTTATATGTTTTAGAAAATTGCTACACTTAATATTGATTGTCATTAATATTTTAGTAAAAAAGGTAGTGAAAAGAATAATTTTATTGTTTTATGAAAAAATA
The DNA here is from genome assembly GCF_010583005.1 of Odontomachus brunneus. NCBI lineage: Eukaryota > Metazoa > Arthropoda > Insecta > Hymenoptera > Formicidae > Odontomachus > Odontomachus brunneus. The sequence goes on along the minus strand of NW_022639512.1, from coordinate 1,699,427 downwards.
TTCTCAATAATTAAATAATTATAATTAATTAAATGTGCACCACTTAATGAGACATTTTTAAAAACTTTTAAAAATTAAGGGTTTGGAAGTAAACAAGTTTTGTATTTTGTAAAATGTCCGTTTTATCCTATTCACGGATACCAATGTTTTCAAAAATATGAATGGTAATTCGTAGGAAATCATTCTTTCGCATCATATCAATAATTAATAATAGGTTACGCATTAAAGTTCTGAATCACAAGTTATGAGTCAATATAAGCTATAGCTTACATTTCTATATGTGGATGCAAATGATTTCGCCTTTCTCACTCAATAAATAGGATTGAAATTCTCTCTTCCTGAACAATTATGATAATTAGAAATGTCTGTTCATCAATTTATAGATATTAATCCAGCTTTTTGGCTTTCTAAAACATAAGAAAGGAATTTCACCAAAGTTTAATATCATTTTTTCAAATAACTTAAAAACTTCTCGGAATTTTGGTTTCACCATCTTGTGTAGCATTCGAAGTATTTCCGTTTGAATTTCTTGCCCTAACTTGCTCCAGTTGTAATCCATTCTATATATTATGCAAAAATTATTTATGTAGCTAATTATTGATTTCAGTATTTTTCATTTGAAAAAACAAAAACATTGATTCACAATATTATTTTTATTTTTTGTATTCATTATATTTGAATATAATGAACGCAACCAACTTTCGACCAGCTTTTTCCATTCCTGTACAGACGAGATTCTTGTGTATAGACGAGCACGCCTATATTCATTCTTGGAAATACCGAACTTTAAACTTTCCGTTGCAACGCGCCCTCAAGTGTATAAAAGAAAAAAGGAAATTAGACAATCGAACTCATAGACGGCTACACTTTTAGTTACACACAACGATTTCTCTGCCCAACTGCCCGCTCTGTCTGTCGCCCTCACCGGAGGCTCGCGAATAGAATTGATTTCGCTCTTGTGAAGTGCTTTTTCGCGAAGCTGCCTCTTGTGCGCGCGTAGCGCAAAAGTGCCTATTGGCCACCTGGTGGCCGGGCGATTTTAACGATTTCCGCTCGCGCGAGCTGCACGAATACGCGTTTGGCGGTCGCGTATTCCCCGCGCGTGCATCAACACGACGATATAATCCTGGACGTAAACCAGACGTCGATCTCGGGGCGCAACGCGATACGCCTCCAATATTGAACGATCGAAAAACGAGGTGGCCAGGTACACGCGCGCGAGCGATTTAACTTTCACGTGCAATTATTACGCGCGACGTCGCTGCCGGCGCGGCCGGTGGTCCGCTGAAATTTAATCGGTCGCGCAACACGCGGATATTAATATCACGCGCTATTAATCTCGCGCGACATGGTCACGTCCGCGAAACTGCGATCCCAACTTGTCAGGTTCGAGAATTCCGCCTTTTCGCGCACCCTCGATTCGCGCGATGACGACGGTAATGATGCGCCGTACGCGCGAAATCGGTCGACCTCCTTCTCCTCTCCTGGTTCTCCTCTCGCTGGTGTATTTGCATGACGCGATGCGTAAACGTCGCAGCGGCCGTAACGCCTAGCGCGAAAATCGAGTTTGCACCGTGAAGAGATCGACTGTTATCGGGCAGCCGGCGTGTGCACAATTTTAACGATTTCCGGTCCGACGGCCCCGGCGCAGCGTGTTTCGCGCGTCGCCACCGACGCGAGAAGGTCGACGAAAACGAAGCAGACGCGACCCGATTCGAGACCTCGAATCCGAATGATCGGTCGCGCTGGCATGGAACCGATGACTGGGTGTGTTATTATTACGCGAGGCGACGACGGCTTGTCGATCACGAAATGATACGCATCGTCGCTGCCTGCCGCGCTCTTTCACGTGGTCTTAAAGGGAACCTGCTGATCTACGAGCGCGCCGTCCTGCCGCTGGAAATGAAGCTGAAGTTACAGCTTCCGTTCGATGCTCGCCGTAACGGACGCATGTAATTTTATACATTGCAACTTTCCTTTGAAAAAGAAGCTGATCTCAGACTGCACGGAGTAATTAGGGAAGCAATTCTTTAAGTACTTGTCATATAATGAAAATCTGAAATATCAGATGTTTCTTTCATAGAATACTTCTTTCCAGAAAATATTGCGAAGGTATTACATAAACCAAACCTATATATTAATATATATTAATTGTGAAAGCATGAACATGAACCCAATTTGGTACATTCGATGAAACAAATATATTGAAAATATTAAATATATTAGAAAATATAAAAATATATGTAATATAAATATATATAATATATAAAATATATTGAAAAATATATGTAATATAAATCCATATATGTGAGAGAAACATATAATATATAAAAAAAAAATATATATATATATATAATATAAAATACGAGGGTAGTCCCAGAAGTACCCGGCCTAACAAAGAAAACACAAAAATTTTGAAAAAATATATCTTCATTTCTCAACATAGTCCCCTTTTAGCTCGATACACTTTTCCCAGCGATGTTCAATAGCTTTGATACCATGTTTATAGTCAGAACCATCGAGTTCCTCAAAATAGCCATCAACCGCAGACTCCACCTCTTCATTGTTAGCAAATCTTTTACCACCAAGCCATTTTTTCAAGTTTGGAAATAGATAATAATCTGAGGGGGCTAAATCTGGTGAATAGGGTGCGTGAGAAAGCAATTCGAACTTTAACTCATTGATTTTGGCCATCGCAATAACGGACGTGTGAGCCGGTGCATTGTCATGATGAAACAACACTTTCTTTTTCGCCAAATGCGGACGTTTTTTCTTGATTTCATCACTCAAACGCTGCAATA
>NW_022639512.1:1689941-1696590 GCF_010583005.1 Odontomachus brunneus | reverse complement strand
TTCGCCTTTTTCGGAACCGATTCTCCCCTTTCAGTCCATTGTTTCGACTGTTCTTTCGTTTTCAGGTGTGAAATGATGAACCCATGTTTCATCCATGGTTATGAATCGACGCAAAAACTCGGCCTTATTACTGCGAAACATCGCCAAACACTCGATTGAAACATCCTCACGACGCTGTTTTTGTTCAATTGTGAGCAAACGCGGCACCCATCGTGCGCACAGCTTTTTCATGTCCAAATTTTCAGTCAATATGCGATGTACAGCACTTTTTGATATGCCTACCATGTCAGCTAACTCGCGCACTTTCAGTCGACGGTCATCCAATACCATTTTGTGGATTTTCGTCACCATTTCTAGCGTGGTCACCTTATTTGGTCGATGTTCGTCTTGGCAGCTCTTACGGCCTCTTTTAAACTTTGTCACCCAATATTTTATTGTTGTAAACGAGGGAGCAGACTCCCCCAGAGTAGAATCTAGCTCAGTTTTGATATTGGTTGGACTGAGACCTTTCAAATGAAAATATTGTATCACATAACGATGACCAATTTTCTCCATGTTTACAAATGTACTGAGAGCGTTCACTATTGATGGCTGCCAAACTAATACTAAACAACGTAGCGTCTTGAAACTTCAAACTTCAGCTTTATAAGGTTGATGCTTTCGGCCATAGTGATTTTTTTCAAACAACAACCGCCATCTATACGTCAGGTCGGGTACTTCTGGGACTACCCTCGTATATGAACATATATATATATACACTTTTTTCCTTTTTAGGAGTGACCAAAGGAATATTTTGAAAAAGATGAACTCTCTCTTACAAAATATTTCCTCTGCGTATGAAAGAAGCCATTCGCTCATTGTTAGACTTAGAGTATCTCGACGTAAAATATTGCCCGCTGCGGTATCCGCTCGAAATGTTTTGTCAAAGAACGTGTGGTTCGGGGGAACATTGGGCTAATGCCCGCGACAGCCTGTAGAACACGCCGATGTCGGTGCATTTGTGACACGCGGCCGAGACAACGACAGGTCCATGGATTACATGCACGTGACACGTGTTGGCGACACATTTACCGTTAACACGTGACGTTAACACGTGCATCGTCGCGGCTTCGCGCGCGCGCGCGCGTGCGGTTGCGTCTCGCGGTGCGTAAGTGCCGCGCAGAAGTGCACGCGCATCTACACGCAGTTTCGACGCGTGTCGCCAATGATTTATATACGTGGTCGTGGCGCTCAGGATCGTGTGTGCCACGCCGGCCGCAAGTTTCGTTTACGCAAACGCCACGCAAAGATGCAATTGCGTTTGGTGTGATCGTCAACGGCGGCCACCGATTTTAATAAACGGTCACGGAGTTCCGGCGCGTTCGCTCTCTTTTCTTTTTTTTCCTTCCTTCCTCCCTCCCTTCCTTTCTGTCTTTCTTTCCTTTCGTTCGCCGCAAGATTCCTCGCTCGAGGGCGAACATCCAAGACCCGGTGTATCCATAATCGATGGAAAACATGTCGAGCGTAACGAAGAAGAGGATGCGCTTAACGTGCGCCTCGCGCCCTTTTCTCGAGCTTTTCATTCAGAGCAGGTCGTGTCCAATTAAGCGGGACGTCTCGTGCACGCTTCGTTTATTCATTCATAATGCGACGTCTCCTCGATACTTTGCCCCCGGGTAAAAATGAGGGCTACGCCCGAATTCCGAATGACGCTCGCCGTAATACGGGAACCTTGGCTTGAAATCCGGCGAGATCGGAGTAGCGCACATTCGAGAGCAGTCGCTCGGCAATTTGCGATTTTGAGATCGCCCGTAACTCGAACGCCACCTAAAATACAGGCATTTTTCAGAAAATCTCCGACGAAACTTTCCACGTCGCTTTCAATCGCATAGAAAATAATTTGGGATCCAATTAGCCCGATGGATTAGGACCCACATAGCCCGATTTCCCACAATATACAGGGTGAGCCATTTTAATCGACGGATTCAATTGCTCCTAAAATACGCCAGCTACAAAGAAATGGTTAAGACAAGAATTGTAGAGGACACCGGGGGTCATTTTACCGTGCTAATAATTTTGACCTTCAGATCGATTTTCAAGGTTATTCGAAGATCAAAGTCATTTTTTTAAATTAGAACCTCTATTTTTGACACCGGATTCGAAAAGAGCAGAAAATTTTACGTTAAAAATGATATTTAGATTTTTTTTTTTTGAGTCCAAGAAGGTCAAATTTCCCTTTCAATCTGAGTACTAATATGAGGATCATAATGAACAATTGCTAGAACAGCAACAGCCCGCGCATCATTTTCGTCATGACATCGTCGTTGCCGAACAAGATGTCCATTGCAAGCTCTTTGAGTTAATCTTCGTATTGTCGTGTTGTTTGGATGTCTCCTCTCTGGATAGCATTCAGCATAAAGCCTTGATGCAGCATCGTAATTATTATGACATTCCCCTAAAATTAATATCATATCAACAATTTCATTAGGAGGATAGTCAGCCATATTTAAAAAAATTTTTTCAAGTTACCCTGCACTCAAAAAAGAAGAATTGTTAAAGGCAATACTTTAAAAGTGTTTGTTTTTACTTTTAAAATTTTATTTATTACGCCTTATTAATAATCATATCAAAGTGAGATTATTGGGCATCAATTTCGGAAATGGAATGACAACGTTTTGCAACTTTTCTTCTATTAGTTTTTATTTGTTAATACCGCAAAACACTTATCATACATAAAAATCTTTAAAATTAACATTAAAAGCTTCTAAGTTGTTTTTAATCATTTTTTATTTGACTCTCTTGGACTCAGAAAAAAAATCTAAATATTATTTTTAACGTAAAATTTTCTGCTCTTTTCGAATCCCGTGTCAAAAATAGGGGTTCTAATTTAAAAAATGACTTTGACCTTCGAATGACCTTAAATCGATCTGAAGGTCAAAATTATTAGCACGGTAAAATGACCCCCGTTGTCCTCTACAATTCTTGTCTTAACCATTTTTTTGTAACTGGCGTATTTTAGGAGCAATTTGGATCCGTCGATTAAAATGGCTCACCCTATATTATAGGTATATTATAGGTTCTAGGTGAGAAATTTATGTAAACTCTGGTTAGAAGTATAATATTTTAAACATGCAAATCTAAATGGGAAACATCCATTTGGTCAGTTTTGTAATAGAAGACGTTTGAGCTAAGAAAGTCAAAAATATATGTAAATATCCGACAAATTCTTCCGTCTTATACATGCATGAAATCATCAAATTATCTTCAGACATACAAATGTATTCTGTATTACATATAAAACGAATATGTATTATTTTACGTTTTAACATGGAATCATGTAGGCCAGAGAAAACATTTATATTATCTTTATTGAATTAATGAAACTGATGCAGAAACTCAAATTCTCTTAATATTTCTGTCCCGATTTTAGACAGAGAATTTATGTTTAAGATAAAAATGGGATTCCCAATTAGTATCATAGTGGGATAATCTATTTTGAGATAGGAGTAGGATTTCCAATTGGTATCATAGTGAGATAATCTATTTTAGGACAGGAATGGGATTCCCAATTGGTATGGTAGTGGGATAATCTATTTTGGGACAAGATTAGGATTCCCAATTGATATCGTAGTAAGATAATCGATCTTTTGGAATAAGAATGAGACTCTTAATTGGTGTCGTAGTGAGATAATTGATTTTAGAACAAGAATGGGATTTCCAATTGGTATCGCAATAAGGGAATCTATTTTGGAACAAGAATAGAATTCTCAATTGGTATCGTAGTGAGATAATCTATTTTGGGACAAGAATGAGATTCCCAATTGGCATTATCGTAGAATAATCGATTTCGGGACAAAGCTGGGCATGCTGATTGGAATCTAACCTGCATTTGAGAAAAGACTAAGAAATTCCTATGCAGGCACTTGCCGAGATGGAGGTAGAGCGAGTTCGCGCGACGAATTGCAATCTGCAACCGCACAAGCCAAGGAGACGTCTCGCTTCTCGTGACAGGATGCCGCCTTATTAAGCACGCGAGCCGGCGGAATTCCGCGCGCAATAAAGAAAAATCACACGGAGGGTCACGGGCGGTCGAGTCGCGGCCGAGTCACTCTCGTTAGACGGAGGGAACGTCTGATAATAATAGTAATAAAATGAAGCGGGATGTACCTTAGGTACCCCTCGAGGAATGCTAACGAGACGCTCGCGCCGTCTCCACATTTGCAATTCCGCTGTACTTCGGAAAACGCTGGGAACACAATACAATGCGCGGCCAAGTTTCGTCGCGCTCGCAGAAGTCAGTCCGTCGAGGCAATCCGGATTCGCGACGAGGCCACGGACGCGGCTAATTGAATTCAATCGAAAATGCTCGCCTAATTGCAGCGTCAAGCTCCCGTAAGCCTCGTCTTCGGAACTTCGCTGCTCCACTCCCATCCTTCTCCCCCGCCCCGAAATCTCGTTCTGCTTCCCCTGTCCCCCCTCCCTCCCTGTCACTCCCCGCGCGTCCTCGTCCTCCATTCCGTCTCTCTCTCTTTCTCTCTCGCCCCAGCCTTCCATCTTGAAAGTGGGGCTGAACTTTCGAGTTTATGGAACTGAATCTTAAGCGGTCGACCCTCCAATTTAAACTTGGGCCGCGATGCTATCGCGTCGCCCTTGAAAGCGGGTTACCTTCGCGCCGCAGATACGACCGTGGATCCACCCTGGATCGCGCGCGTCTTCGCCATGATTCATGAATCGGCGCGGGCAAGCGCGACGCGCCTTCTTCCGGCCAGTTTTGCACGTCGAAGCATTTTCACGGCGTCATCATGCGCGCGGGTCTCGATGTTGTCGAGGACCCACTCAGCTGCAATTATCCTCCGTGCGATTGCGACAATGAATACCGACCCTTCTCGCACTGATCGCGCGAAAAGACCTTTCGCCGAGCCCGTTTTAATCGCTTAAGAGCCTCAGTCAGTACCTCCCTTCTCCCTGCGAGATTATTTCCGATCTTGTCGGCCACATCATCGATCTTAATTCATTTTAAATGATTCCTCGCGCGCGAAGGAAATGCCGCACGCACGAGACGGACAGACACCTTCGCCGTTCTCTCGTTCGCTCGCTTTACCGCGGCTTGTCCAGACTAATTTTTCGAGTACACGTCCGTCCGACCTGTCAAGGCCTCGCGACGGCTTGATGGAGCGGGGAAAGACTCCAAGAAAAACGAACGACCCCGTCGGAATGAATCATCGGCTGGGTCTCGTGGCGCGGTGCTGCTACTACCGGCCGCGATTAATTCATCGTCGAGCGCTCGTTATTACTCCGGACGGCCGACAGATTGGTCGGCAGCAGGCTGAAGCTGTAGAAAAAGCTTTCACGCGGAGTTTTCGTGCTTGGCGAACGAGCGGGCGAAGGAACGTTCGCTCGGAACGACCATGGGACCGCGGCGATGAAAACTTAATCGCCGCCCGGAGAGAGAGGCCCCTGTCTCACCCACGTGGGTGCTCCCTCCCCCTTCCTCCCTCGTCTCGACGTAAGCCCTGAGCAATTCCGAATCCCATAGGCACGCTATACTCCTCGTGACAGAAATAACCCGGGGCACCCGGGTATGAACGCGGCCTGACAACGTGGCGTGTAAACACCTCGTAGTCGGCCGATCGGTTGAGATCGTTGCTGGAGGTGGAGACCCACGCGGCGAGAACTTTCCAGACCCACACACCGTACGTGTTGTGACGAGGTGGCACGGCACGGCGGTGTGAAGCGAGAGAAAAAGTTGACCTTTTAATATTCAGAGCGGAGACCTCGGCGCCGCGGCAATTACGCCGCGAATTGAAGCCCCGCGACGGTAGAATCCGAATTCGAGCGACAATGGCTTTAATTCGCGAGTCGTTCGTCTACATTCATTCGCGATTTCACGCGACGCTTCGGCTGGATCCACTCCGGATTGATCTGCTACGGAAGCAGAGGTCGAAGACCCCGGAATCATTCTATCAAAGGATATATTTGCGAGATTCTCTTGAAACATGGCTTCTAGAGGATTCTTCTAAATCAAATATTCTAAGCACAATATTCTTAAAGTCAGAGCAATTTCGCCTTTCATTCACAAGTTTTGTTCTTGATACACGGAGAAAATCAAAAGTCTCGTTAATCTGAATAGAACTCTGGTAACTCTTAACCAAAATTTCTGGTTCATTCATATTTCATCAGAAATTTGATTAGTCTTATCAAGCTATTTTCCGTGTAAAGTTTTCTTCTAATAAGAGGACATTCTGTGCTTCACAAATAAACATATATTCCTCTTAAATTTAATATATTAATAAAATAATTCTTCAGAAAAAAAAAGTTAAAATAATATTCAGTAAATTTCTCCTCAGTAGTTCACTTCATTAGAAAAACAATGCTCTTTCACTGAAAGCTTTCGTTTAGATTATGGAATTACAGGAAATAGAACAACTAGAAATGTTTTTTAGTGTTAGAATATTTTCCTATTGGTTCAAGAAGAATCTTAATTAAGGCCATAGACAAGGTGTCCGACAATTAATGGCGCATAGGAATTCTGTATTTGATGAGTTCTATCTGCACGTAACGGCATCCAGTCAGGCATCCTGTATAAGAGGATTCCACTAAGAATAAAATTATGTTTTTCTGAGTGATATATTATTATTGCATTGCGCCAATATTACACACGTTGGGGAGG
>NW_022639512.1:1676364-1689931 GCF_010583005.1 Odontomachus brunneus | reverse complement strand
TTTTGTTGTATCAACCAAATAATTCGTTTGGACTATTCCAAAGAAACATTTATTTGAATTAATAAATCGTTCTCTCTGTGTAGCTAAAAGATTTACTAATATATACAGGGTGAGCCATTTTAATCGACGGATCCAAATTGCTCCTAAAATACGCCAGCTACAAAAAAATGGTTAAGACAAGAATTGTAGAGGACAACGGGGGGTCATTTTACCGTGCTAATAATTTTGACCTTCAGATCAATTTCCAAGATCATTCGAAGGTCAAAGTCACTTTTTTAAATTAGAACCCCTATTTTTGGCACCGGATTCGAAAAGAATAGAAAATTTTACGTTAAAAATGGTATTTAGATTTTTTTTTCCGAGTCCAAGAAGGTCAAATCAAGAACTTGGAAGATGTTAATTCAATACTTTTAGCGTTACCCGGAAACAACAACGTGGATGTGGAGGATAGTCAGCCATATTTGAAAAAAATTTTTCAAGTTACCCTGCACTCAAAAAAGAAAAATTGTTAAAGGCAATACTTTAAAAGTGTTTGTTTTTACTTTTAAAATTTTATTTATTATGCCTTGTTAATAATCATATCAAAGTGAGATTATTGCGCATCAATTTCGGAAATGGAATGACAACGTTTCGCCACTTTTCTTCTATTAGTATTTGTTAGTACCGCGAAACACTTATCATGCATAAAAATCTTTAAAATTAACATTAACAGCTTCTAAATTGTTTTTAATCATTTTTTATTTGACCTTCTTGGACTCAGAAAAAAAAATCTAAATATCATTTTTAACGTAAAATTTTCTGCTCTTTTCGAATCCCGTGTCAAAAATAGGGGTTCTAATTTAAAAAATGACTTTGACCTTCGAATGACCTTAAATCGATCTGAAGGTCAAAATTATTAGCACGGTAAAATGACCCCCCTTGTCCTCTACAATTCTTGTCTTAACCATTTTTTTGTAGCTGGCGTATTTTAGGAGCAATTTGGATCCGTCGATTAAAATGGCTCACCCTGTATATATTAGTAAATCTTTTAGCTACACAGAGAGAACGATTTATTAATTCAAATAAATGTTTCTTTGGAATAGTCCAAACGAATTATTTGGTTGATACAACAAAAATATTTCTTTGGAACTAAGCCGCAAATAAATATTTTTGTTGCTTCAAACAAAATTTTGTTTGATCAATCGAAAAATTCGTTTGGACTATTCCAAAGAAGCGTTTATTTGATTCAACCAAATCGTTCTCCCTGTGTATCACAACTAAATAACTTTGCTATGAAAGCAAGAAAATTTGCTCCCGCAGTTAATAATTTTAGTTGTCCATATATTGGCAAATCTTTTTTCTCCGTGCGATGATATTGCTGCCAATTTGAATTTTCCAGCTCGTACCACTTTCCGAGAGAGTGTTCCGCTCTGTCGCAAGCGTTCGGCAAAGTTTCCGCGAAGAAGATCGCGTTTTTGCGCTGCGCCCGCCGCATTCGCGCGTCGCATCGACGGCGCGACGTAAATTTGGCCGTCGTGTCGCGTTCGCGTTTACTGCCGCGTTTACTGTTCGCGGTCGTGCACGCCGACTTCGGAAACGGTTTACGAAGTGCGGATTTACGAATGTTGGTCCTCCGAATCCGCGAGGGTCGTAAGGGGGATTTTATCGGCGCGACATTGTGTCCCCGTTGCACATAACGCGGGACGTTTACCCACGTCGTAGCACGCCGTTTATCCGTGTCTGAACAATGGCCGTCGTAACTACTTAGAGGTCTGCGTCAGCGACCGGCCTGCCATCGGCGACGGCTACTCACTCGAATAAAACTGGTAGCTGTCGTTCCCGTGGCGATTCGTCCATGACACGCGAATTTGAAAGTGTACCAGCCGCGTGTTTCCCATTTCGCAATCAGCGATCGCCAAAAGGAAGAAAAAGGAAAGAAGGTTAAGGCTTCTGCTATTCTGTAACTTTCTAACCAGTGTACGTTAAAACAAGAGATGTAAAATTACCATGAGATTCAAAATTACTTACGATAAAATTACGATAAAATAATAATTCGTAATTTTGATAAAAAAATTTGTTGTTTTTCATTCCATGCACAAATATCCGTGTTTTTCGCATAAAACAAAACAACATTCTTCTTATATCCTCATCAAATGTACATCTGATAATCTATGAAATGTCTTTCAAATAAAAGAAAGGAAATTATTTATAATCTTTCGAAGGTATTAAAATTTTCATTTCTTAAGACTAAAAATTTTTAATAATATACCACAATCTCTAATCGCTGAAATAGCAAGATAATAAATGAAAATACTGTATTTTCTGTAAAATAGTATGAAAAATATAAATTGAGACTGTTTTCGAGATATGAAAAATATAAACTGAAATATAGATTAGTTAAAATCTTTTTTAAATTTATTTAGTTACTATATATCTAGTTTCCTAATTATTATATGTTGTATATAGTATATCAGCGTACAGTATCAAAATATTTTATGGAAAATATGAGTTAAATAAAGGAAAATATGAGTTAAATTACTTATCTTAAATATTCCTTTTAAACTTTATATTATAATTTTTTATTTCTATAATTTTTTTCTTAAATTACTATTTTACCAGCTTTCCAAAATTACCGAGTAAGTCACAAACTGGGTTATTTTCATCTCTAATTACAACTGTAACGCCAAAAGTCGCCAAAAGTTACAGAACAAGCATATTGGTTCCTCACTGCGAAACTCTCAATTGACGACGTCACAATCGATGAAATGTGTACCAAAATTCCTACAAAATACGTCGAAATAAAAAGACAAATTCAAAAAGTGACACCTGCAATCGATTAAGTACACCTGTAAAATAATTCAAACGTTTTCCTTTTTTTCTGACAATCAAATAATCATAAAATTAACGTGACACGCAATCTCCCTGTTTAACCTACATTCCTTCATTATGTTGTCTCGTTAATTTTATTTATTAATTATTAAAAAAGAAAGAATACGTTTAAAATATTTTAGAAACGTGCTTCTAATTCTAAAATCTAATCGATTGCATGTATCATTTTTTTGCATGTCTTTTCACTTTGATGAGTTTTGCAGGAGTTTTGGGGGCGTGCGTTTCCTCGCTTTTCCGACGTCATAAATCAAGATGGCCGCGATGTGGGGCCAAAAGCTTTATGTGGAGCACGGAATGCGAATGTCAGTCGCATTATGGTGAAACTCGATTTCAGTGAACGAGAAGAAAAGATTGTCTAATTGTGCTCAACGCATTATCGCTACTGCGGCGTACAGCGCAATAAAAAGCTCGGCAATAAAAGGCAGCGAGGCGGCTAACGGAGGAGAGATGTTTTTTGCAGGAAAGCGCCAGGGTCGTTGTATCCGCGCTCGCGAACGAATGTCTCAATGTCCACCTCCGTACGGGACGGTTGATAAATGTACGCGCAATTTGACATGGTCGTGCACACCGGATGATCTCCCCCGCGATACTTTTATCTTGTGCACGCGTGTCTTGCACGAATTGCTGCACCGAAACCCTGTGTTGTTTCTCGCACATTTGCGTTTTACGATGCAGCGTGTACATATCTCTGGTGCGGACCGACGATGAAACGAACACGCGCGTCTCCCAGCCTTTCCTAAACTCGCGAAAAATGATTTACAGAGAGAGAGACCGAGAGAGAGAGAGAGAGAGAGAGAGAGAGAGAGAGAAGAAGGGAGCGAAATAAATTTATTTTTTAAACAGTCCTCAAGATGTGCAATCAAAAACGAAGACAAAGACAAGTAAGAGTCTACGCCGTTAGTGAGGCGAAAAATTTAATAAGCAATGCAATAATATAATATAAATAAACATGTTTCGGTGCCATTGATTGGATCCTGCTCAGTATACAAAAGTATAAAATTAAGTTAAAATTAAACGTCATAACGTTCGCAATTTACAAGTTATGAAAAACCAATATAAACTGACGTAAAAAGGCTTCGAACTCGCAATGTGATTGTTGCTTTAAAAATTTTTTTAAGTAAGTAAATTAAGTAAAATGCATAACCAAAATCTAGAACACTAACAATAAAATCCTATCAAACAATCACGATTGAGAGAACATAAGAGTCGATAATATTTGACGTAAACAATACGCATTGAACTAATACCTAATTCTCAGCGATGGAACAAAATATATACATACAAAACAACATCAAGAAGCATCCTATGCCGATCATGTATATGTTCTAATATATTATTGTTAATGTTCTTAATAATAAGTCTCTCTGTTAATGTTTTATTGATAATATTCAAATCTATTTTGGTTATGCATTTGACTTAATTTATTTACTTCTTTAAATTCTTAAGGCAATCACGTCATGAGTTCAAAGTCTTTTTACATTAGTTTCTTATAACTTGTAAATTGCGAGCGTTATGTGGAGTTTAATTTAAATTTTATTTTATTTTATATACTTTTGTACACTGAGGAGAGTTCAAACAATGGAAATAAAACGTATGTTTATTTATATTATATTATTTATATTATATTATATCGCTTATTAATTATTTTTTAATTCAATAAATTAGAAATGTCACAGAGAGAGCCGCGAGAGAGAAACGCGCTCGCGTTTTTATTACATAGATTTTAATTGCCACTTTACTCTTATTTTTATTTTTTATATCATTATATTTATTTTTTATATATTTTTTTATTTTTTATATCGTTTAGTTTATTCATTTTCTGATCTAACTAATCGTTTTATTCTCACTTATGACCGTCGCGCACTTTTTCCTGCTAGACTACACTTTCAGACTCCAGTTTTTAGAATACTGTTAATGGGTCGATTGTTCTAATTTCTTAGTAAGTTACTTGATAGTTAAATCATGTGTCTGTCTATATTCAATTTGAAAAAAACGAAGACAGACATATGATTTAACTGTCTGATAGCTTATCAAAAAATTGGAACAATCGACCTATAGTAGGACCTTTAAGATCCTACTATACGCTCTTATTCAGAAGTAATTCCTCTCGTGGGAGCAGGAGAGACGCGTTTTTATAGAATATTCGACCGATTGCGCGATTTACAGGATTCGACTATTTCCTCGTTAACCACGTTGTGATCGCCGCCGACTAGGAAACGAAAGGGAAGGAAATTTTGGTTGTCTAAAGGGTGGCCGCGTGCGCGGAAAAGTAACTCCTCGACGACAAATTGTAGGGTGAGACGCGTTCGCGCGATGGGCAGACGGTAATCCTCGCAAACGGAACAAAAGAAACGCCGCGTGTACATTCCCAAAGCCGTCATCGCCGGTAATGTAAACACCTGGATATTTATAGCGACGGGGGAAAGCGGCGAAAAGTTTCAGCGAGTGCCTCTGACAATCCTCTGGACGGCTGACACTGCGCGCCCTACGCGTGTGTGCGCGTGTTTATGTGTCAGAAATAGTCGTTTTCTCTTAAAGAGAGGCTTCGCTAAATGTCAGATGATTTTTAACGTCCGCGCTCCTCGCAGTCGACTCACCCTTTTCTTCGCGCTCTCGCTTACATTATCCAAACGGACGGACGATATCACGTTTCTGTCGCAATGGCGTCGCAATTATCGCGGGGGAACTGCTTCTAGAAATCACAATTTGAAGAACAGAGAACAGCTTCTTTTTACGCCTGACGAAAACTGAAGACCTACATTCATTAAGATCACGACACTCAGAGTTTTGGTTGAATTTCAAGATATTAAGTTGGTGAAATTGATTGATCGACGCGGATATCACGACGTCGCCATTTGAAATTTTTTTTTATCATTAGAACCTGTTTTTTTTCTTCTTTTTAATTTCCCACATTTGCAAGAAAAATGATGTGCTGGATGATTTTTTCGGTCGAAAAGTTGATGATGGGAGACACTTTTAACGGAGAAATGGTGTTTTTGCGTTTGCAACTGCTGCCGATCGACGCTACGGTGTATCATTAGTAACAGTAACAACCGCCTTCTTCATATACCGTAACTAGCACGGACATTTCCAATTTTTGCAATGAAGCAGCTGTGTAACGCGACTTCATCTCTTGTCTGTATATTGTTATTTTCCCTTCTCCGCTGTTCCCCGCCACGGAAATTTCTACGTCCGCGGATATCCACGTTTCCGGAACCGAACGAGAGATAGGAGATCGGTTATTTTTCTTTCTCTTTACGCCGGAATAAGCCGGAGTTCTCTTGGCTCTGTCCGCTTTATTGCCTCGCCCCCGTTCGTCTTCTTCTTCTTCTTCTTCGTCTTCTTCTTGCACCGTAACAGTGCGGACTGGTAGAACGCGCTCTTCGATTCTAATAGAACGTCGTAAAACCACGACGACGTCGTGGAAACCGCAGCAGAAGACGGTGCGCGGCAGCTAACATTCTCCGGGACGGGTATTCTCCGTTCTCGTGTGCGCGTCCCGGAGACCTTCGCTTTTCCAATCTCTTCGAACTCCACATCTCTCGACGCCGTCGCTTTTTCCTCTCCTGATTCCTTCTCTCGCGAGGAATGTGCCGAGCTGGTCGCCACACGTGGCAAATATCCGCGAGGAAAAATAAATGAGCGTACGAATGGTGAGGATAACGTGCACTGCGAATCCCAGTCGAAATATTCCTAGGAATCATAACTCGCTGATTCCTGTACACAGGTGCAAGTGCGCGCTCATTGATCGACACACACGACAATAATTATTTTATCAATGATCTTTATAATTACTGTAGAATATATCCCATAGCTGACTTTCTCTGTCTGCTTCTCTCTCTCTTTCTTTCTTTAAATTATGGGTCCCTTCTACAGACAAATGAGTCAGGTCTAGGAAGCTTTACTTTTGAAAAAGAGAAAGATTATGCTGAAAGTGGAGTTAATTGACTAGATTAACCCCCAGTAATTTGCATCACACTGATGAAACGGTGACTACACGCGGATACGTCAGTGACCGCGAGATTGTATCTTGGATAATGATGAAATATAATAAGAACACTTTTGAGCACTTTTTCAATGTAAGGACTACGGTAGTAGCTCGTCTGACAGGCATCATTCTTTCTTCCTTCTCCTCTTCCTTGTTCTTCCCTTTTTCGAAGCGAGCTTCTCTACTCCTCTCGCTCGTGCTATCTTTTTTCCCAAGCTTCGTTACGCCACGTCAAACCACGTAGAACCCTCGCTTTCCTTTACACCCTAACAGGAAGACAGGAAGTTTCTTTGGCACGTACCTTTTTCTTCTTCTTCCTCTTCCACCACCGCGACTTCTTTTTGTTCGCGCTCGCCGTCGTGCTCGTCGTCGTCGTCGTCGTCGTCGTTGTTGTCGTCGTCTTCGGCTCCGTCGTTGTCCTCCTCCTTCTCTCTTCCGCCGCCGCCCTCGTCCTCGTCGTCGTCCTCCTCTTCTTCTTCTTGTTCCTCTTCCTTCTTTCCGCGGCCACGGCCGTGCGGAATTCGAACCGGGGTTCGATTTGGCGGCACCCGGTTGGAGCTGGTCGGCATTACTGCGTTCGAGTAGACCGCTCGCACCCGAAGTCTACCTCCTTCTCTGCCTCTCTCTCCGTCTCGCTCATTCTCTGGCGCGTTCCTTCTCTCTCGCTCTGTTATCCATAGCTTCCTCTTTGGCGCACTCCTTCGCTCTCTTTCTCGCACCTTCCGCGTTTTCCTTCACTCTTACTCTGCCTTCCAGAAGCCACGTCTCATTCTCGCTTTCGTAAACACGCTCCGTGACCCGTCTTTCTCTCTCATTCTCTTTTTCTCCTCTCTCCTCCCTCTCCTCCCCCTTTCTCTCTCTCTCTCTTTCTCTCTTTCACGTTTTCCGACGATGTTACTCTCCCACCTCGTAGTGCCCTCCCTCTCCCTCGCGTTTTCGTGCCATCTTTCTTCTTCACGCCCAACTACTGCTCGATCTCTTTCTCTCATATGAACCGCAGACGCTATCTTACCAATCTAAAATTATCCCAGAATACGGTGAACGCGCCGTTTTCCCTCTCCTTCTCTCTCTCTCTCTCTCTCTCTCTTTCTCTCTCTCCTTCTCTCCCTCGCTCTCCCTCTAGGTTTTCTCGTGCCGCTTTTCCGTCCCTCCTGCGGTTTTCAGCGCACATGCCGCCCTCCGCCATCGCCGCGTCTTCGGGGTGAGCGACTCGTCCCTGAGCACGATCTCGACGTAGATCAGATTTATAGATAGGTATTTAGACACTCTCTCCGCGCCTGTTAGACAATTACCCGTGTGTGGCCGTTGATCAATCCGCGGAGACAGTGTCGACAAGTCAATCGGCAATCGGAGAGTGATTTATGAGAAACGCGCGCGAAGAACGAAGCAGAAGGGAAGAGCGCGATGCGACCTCGAGAGCAATTCGATACGTGAAATATTGAGTGAAATATTGAATGTCGATGCGACAATATCGTCACTTATTATATTTATTCTTGTAATTCACTCGCGTTAAAGTAGTAAAGTGGATCTTGCAATCTTTGGACTCTGAAAAACCGTGCGATACTAACTTATAATATTAACCTATTAATATTAACCAAAAAGTTGAACAAGTATAAAAATTGCGGTTCAAAAGAATTACACCTTCTCGGCTACTAATTATCGCGATTCCCCGCCAGACAGAGACAAAGTCCGCCGCTGAGAGCTCCAGCGAATTGCTTTTGCGTGCGCGTGGCCCACGACGGTAGTCGCCCTTTTTTTAATGGCCCAGCAATTTTATACCTTAAAGTGTCGTAAATGTCCAGACTGACTTATGGCTATAAAGGACGCGGAATGGCACGCACGCTATGTAAATTCCCGCGGCACGTTTCACGCACCATAAACTCATGAATGGCCGAAGGACAGTCGGCCAATTTGCGAGAACGTTCGCTACGAATATGTCGCGCATTTATTAATAACGGTCTAGCCGGCCTCGTGTTTTTCCGGCCGCGAGTAACGGAAATAACGTAGCGCTCCGCGCAACGATCACTTCCGTTTTACGGCACTGTTTCCCTACATGGCCGAGCAATTCGATGTGCGCACATACGACCATTATTTTATTTACGACACGTATTATTTCCACGATTTTTCCCGTAGCGTCTCACGAACGCGCACAGTGAAACTCGCGGAAGCGAGTGCCGGTCCTACGTTTCGAGCTGCTGCTGTTTCTTCGGCTTCTTCTTCTTCTTCTTCCTCCTATCGTCTCCTCCTTCTTCGTCCTCCTAGCGTCTTCCTCCTCCTCCTCCTGCCTTATATATCCAGCCCGGCGCTGTTCCGCGTATGAACCAAATAAAATATCGCGATCTCTCTAAAAAGAGGTTCAAGATCGTCTCCGAGCGTTTGGCTAGAGTACATGCGAGACTCTCGATTTAGGCGCGTGACATATTTTCCGCGCACTCGGCTGGCCGCGTGTCTGAATATGTGTATCCGCGAACGCACCTGTCGCATCTCCTCCTCCTCCTCCACCTCCATTCTCCTGTTCTAGCCTCCCACTGCTGTGGAATCCGAGTGTCCTCTCCGGTCGAGGATCCACTCCGATCGCGATTCGCGTGCATAACCGCCCGCTGCAGCGCGGCCCACATCCGAGACTGAATCCGCGGAGACTCCGGTCCGATGATCAACGCGTCTTCCGCGGACTTTCGCGCGATCTCCCGTGGAAACAAACCGTCTCGCTTCACCGCGAACGACAATAACAGCGAAGATCAATTATATGATCGCGACGAAAGAATAATACTGTAAAAAGGTCAAAATTTGCCTATAAGGGAAATGTATGAAATCGATCTATCTTTATAGTTTCAGGTCTGCTTAACTCGAATATGAAGCTTAAAATTGCTCAAATCCCGGGGAATTTTGTGAAAATGCACTTTAGTTAGAGAATAACCTCGTTTTGCAACAAAAACTTTCTAATGAAAGATTGATAGTTGTGAGCAAAAAAAATCTTTTTTTTACTTTTTATTGATTTTTAAGAAAGAACAATATTATAAAAGGACCAAAATTTGCATATAAGGGAAATGTATGAAATCGACCTATCTTTATAGTTTTAAGCTTGCTTAACTCGAATATGAAGCTCAAAATTGCTCAAATCCCGGGGAATTTTGTGAAAATGCATTTTAGTTACAGAATAACCTCGTTTTGCAACAAATACTTCCTAATAAAAGATTGATAGTTCTGAGCAAAGAAAATCTTTTTTTTTTACTTTTTATTGACTTTTAAGAAAGAACAATATTATAAAAGGGCCAAAATTTGCATATAAGGGAAATGTATGAAATCGACCTATCTTTATAGTTTTAAGCTTGCTTAACTCGAATATGAAGCTCAAAATTGCTCAAATCCCGGGGAATTTTGTGAAAATGCATTTTAGTTACAGAATAACCTCGTTTTGCAACAAATACTTCCTAATAAAAGATTGATAGTTCTGAGCAAAGAAAATCTTTTTTTTTTACTTTTTATTGACTTTTAAGAAAGAACAATATTATAAAAGGGCCAAAATTTGCATATAAGGGAAATGTATGAAATCGACCTATCTTTATAGTTTTAAGCTTGCTTAACTCGAATATGAAGCTCAAAATTGCTCAAATCCCGGGGAATTTTGTGAAAATGCATTTTAGTTACAGAATAACCTCGTTTTGCAACAAATACTTCCTAATAAAAGATTGATAGTTCTGAGCAAAGAAAATCTTTTTTTTTTACTTTTTATTGACTTTTAAGAAAGAACAATATTATAAAAGGGCCAAAATTTGCATATAAGGGAAATGTATGAAATCGACCTATCTTTATAGTTTTAAGCTTGCTTAACTCGAATATGAAGCTTAAAATTGCTCAAATCCCGGGGAATTTTGTGAAAATGCACTTTAGTTAGAGAATAACCTCGTTTTGCAACAAAAACTTTCTAATGAAAGATTGATAGTTGTGAGCAAAAAAAATCTTTTTTTTACTTTTTATTGATTTTTAAGAAAGAACAATATTATAAAAGGACCAAAATTTGCATATAAGGGAAATGTATGAAATCGACCTATCTTTATAGTTTTAAGCTTGCTTAACTCGAATATGAAGCTCAAAATTGCTCAAATCCCGGGGAATTTTGTGAAAATGCATTTTAGTTACAGAATAACCTCGATTTGCAACAAATACTTTCTAATGAAAGATTGATAGTTGTGAGCAAAGAAAATCTTTTTTTTTTACTTTTTATTGACTTTTAAGAAAGAACAATATTGTAAAAGGGTTAATATTTGCCTATAAGGGAAATGTATGAAATCGACTTATCTTTATAGTTTTAAGCTTGCTTAACTCGAATATGAAGCTCAAAATTGCTCAAATCCCGGGGAATTTTGTGAAAATGCATTTTAGTTACAGAATAACCTCGATTTGCAACAAATACTTTCTAATGAAAGATTGATAGTTGTGAGCAAAGAAAATCTTTTTTTTTACTTTTTATTGACTTTTAAGAAAGAACAATATTGTAAAAGGGTTAATATTTGCCTATAAGGGAAATGTATGAAATCGACTTATCTTTATAGTTTTAAGCTTGCTTAACTCGAATATGAAGCTCAAAATTGCTCAAATCCCGGGGAATTTTGTGAAAATGCATTTTAGTTAGAGAATAACCTCGTTTTGCAACAAAAACTTTCTAATAAAAGATTAATAGTTGTGAGCAAAGGAAATCTTTCTTTTTACTTTTTATTGATTTTTAAAAAAGAACAATATTATAAAAGGGCCAAAATTTGCCTATAAGAGAAATGTATGAAATCGACCTACCTTTATAGTTTTAAGCTTGCTTAACTCGAATATGAAGCTCAAAATTGCTCAAATCCTGGGGAATTTTGTGATGCATTTTAGTTACAGAATAGCCTCGTTTTGCAACAAATACTTTCTAATAAAAGATTGATAGTTGTGAGTAAAGAAAATCTTTTTTTTTACTTTTTATTGACTTTTAAAAAAGAAATATTATAAAAGGGCCAAAATTTGCCTATAAGGGAAATGTATGAAATCGACCTATCTTTATAGTTTTAAGCTTGCTTAACTCGAATATGAAGCTCAAAATTGCTCAAATCCCGGGGAATTTTGTGAAAATGCATTTTAGTTACAGAATAGCCTCGTTTTGCAACAAATACTTTCTAATAAAAGATTGATAGTTGTGAGTAAAGAAAATCTTTTTTTTTACTTTTTATTGACTTTTAAAAAAGAAATATTGTAAAAGGGCCAAAATTTGCCTATAAGGGAAATGTATGAAATCGACCTATCTTTATAGTTTTAAGCTTGCTTAACTCGAATATGAAGCTCAAAATTGCTCAAATCCCGGGGAATTTTGTGAAAATACATTTTGGTTACAGAATAACCTCGTTTTACAACAAATCTTTTCTAATGAATGATTGATAGTTGTGAGCAAAGAAAATCTTTTTTTTTACTTTTTATTGACTTTTAAAAAAGTACAATATTGTAAAAGGGCCAAAATTTGCCTATAAGAGAAATGTATGAAATCGATCTATCTTTATAGTTTCAGGCCTGCTTAACTCGAATATGAAGCTTAAAATTGCTCAAATCCCGGGGAATTTTGTGAAAATGCATTTTAGTTAGAGAATAACCTCGTTTTGCAACAAAAACTTTCTGATGAAAGATTGATAGTTGTGAGCAAAAAAAATCTTTTTTTTTTTACTTTTTATTGACTTTTAAAAAAGTACAATATTGTAAAAGGGCCAAAATTTGCCTATAAGAGAAATGTATGAAATCGATCTATCTTTATAGTTTCAGGCCTGCTTAACTCGAATATGAAGCTTAAAATTGCTCAAATCCCGGGGAATTTTGTGAAAATGCATTTTAGTTAGAGAATAACCTCGTTTTGCAACAAAAACTTTCTGATGAAAGATTGATAGTTGTGAGCAAAAAAAATCTTTTTTTTTTTACTTTTTATTGACTTTTAAAAAAGTACAATATTGTAAAAGGGCCAAAATTTGCCTATAAGAGAAATGTATGAAATCGATCTATCTTTATAGTTTCAGGCCTGCTTAACTCGAATATGAAGCTTAAAATTGCTCAAATCCCGGGGAATTTTGTGAAAATGCATTTTAGTTAGAGAATAACCTCGTTTTGCAACAAAAACTTTCTAATGAAAGATTGATAGTTGTGAGCAAAGGAAATCTTTCTTTTTACTTTTATTGATTTTTAAAAAAGAACAATATTATAAAAGGTCCAAAATTTGCCTATAAGAGAAATGTATGAAATCGACCTATCTTTATAGTTTTAAGCTTGCTTAACTCGAATATGAAGCTCAAAATTGCTCAAATCCCGGGGAATTTTGTGAAAATGCATTTTAGTTAGAGAATAACCTCGTTTTGCAACAAAAACTTTCTAATAAAAGATTAATAGTTGTGAGCAAAGGAAATCTTTCTTTTTACTTTTATTGATTTTTAAAAAAGAACAATATTATAAAAGGTCCAAAATTTGCCTATAAGAGAAATGTATGAAATCGACCTATCTTTATAGTTTTAAGCTTGCTTAACTCGAATATGAAGCTCAAAATTGCTCAAATCCCGGGGAATTTTGTGAAAATACATTTTGGTTACAGAATAACCTCGTTTTACAACAAATCTTTTCTAATGAATGATTGATAGTTGTGAGCAAAGAAAATCTTTTTTTTTACTTTTTATTGACTTTTAAAAAAGTACAATATTGTAAAAG
>NW_022639512.1:1668300-1676293 GCF_010583005.1 Odontomachus brunneus | reverse complement strand
TGCTTAACTCGAATATGAAGCTTAAAATTGCTCAAATCCCGGGGAATTTTGTGAAAATGCATTTTAGTTAGAGAATAACCTCGTTTTGCAACAAAAACTTTCTAATGAAAGATTGATAGTTGTGAGCAAAGAAAATCTTTTTTTTTACTTTTTATTGATTTTTAAGAAAGAACAATATTGTAAAAGGGTTAAAATTTGCCTATAAGGGAAATGTATGAAATCGACCTATCTTTATAGTTTTAAGCTTGCTTAACTCGAATATGAAGCTCAAAATTGCTCAAATCCCGGGGAATTTTGTGAAAATGCATTTTAGTTACAGAATAACCTCGTTTTGCAACAAATACTTTCTAATGAAAGATTGATAGTTGTGAGCAAAGAAAATCTTTTTTTTTTACTTTTTATTGACTTTTAAAAAAGTACAATATTGTAAAAGGGCCAAAATTTGCCTATAAGAGAAATGTATGAAATCGATCTATCTTTATAGTTTCAGGCCTGCTTAACTCGAATATGAAGCTTAAAATTGCTCAAATCCCGGGGAATTTTGTGAAAATGCATTTTAGTTAGAGAATAACCTCGTTTTGCAACAAAAACTTTCTAATAAAAGATTAATAGTTGTGAGCAAAGGAAATCTTTCTTTTTACTTTTATTGATTTTTAAAAAAGAACAATATTATAAAAGGTCCAAAATTTGCCTATAAGAGAAATGTATGAAATCGACCTATCTTTATAGTTTTAAGCTTGCTTAACTCGAATATGAAGCTCAAAATTGCTCAAATCCCGGGGAATTTTGTGAAAATGCATTTTAGTTACAGAATAACCTCGTTTTGCAACAAATACTTTCTAATAAAAGATTGATAGTTGTGAGCAAAGAAAATCTTTTTTTTTTACTTTTTATTGACTTTTAAGAAAGAACAATATTGTAAAAGGGCCAAAATTTGCCTATAAGAGAAATGTATGAAATCGATCTATCTTTATAGTTTTAGGCCTGCTTAACTCGAATATGAAGCTCAAAATTGCTCAAATCCCGGGGAATTTTGTGAAAATACATTTTGGTTACAGAATAACCTCGTTTTACAACAAATCTTTTCTATGAATGATTGATAGTTGTGAGCAAAGAAAATCTTTTTTTTTACTTTTTATTGACTTTTAAGAAAGTACAATATTGTAAAAGAGTTAAAATTTGTCTATAAGGGAAATGTATGAAACCGACTTATCTTTATAGTTTTAGGCCTGCTTAACTCGAATATGAAGCTCAAAATTGCTTAAATCCCAGAATTATGTGAAAATATAGTTTTGCTACAGAATTGCCTCGTTTTACAAATCCTTTCTAATGAATGATTGACAGTTGTGAGCAAAGAAAATCTTTTTTTTTACTTTTTATTGATTTTTAATAAAAATATTTTATTGTAAATATTTCAATGCAACAATGGAAGAGTGTATGAACTTTATGAAATAAAAATTTTTAAAGATATTTTTTCTATCCAGTAATTTAGTCGCGCTGTATAAAAATGTAAAATTTACTCGTCTTTTTAAATTTAATTCGAGAAGTCGATAGCACTTTCATTCCACATTTTTTACAGTAGGACAGGTTGAAATAGAGGTTGAGAGTAATATTACGTCTCTATTTTGCGTTATAGTACTTATGTAGAGATTAATTTCTGTCAATATTTTCGATTAAAATTAGCAAAAATTATTGATTTTTTATTTTATTAAATTGTTTGAAAATTATAAAACTACATTCTGTCGTTTTTCTAAACGCAAAAATAGAGGGTGTAAATGGAAATTTGTGTATTTAGGTTCCCTAAAATAAATCTATACTAATCTAAACTCAAAATCGATGAAACGGAACCTTCCCTTGTGAGTCCTTTGATCGTTAAAAATTGACACTTGGAAAGAAAACTGTATGTTGAAACTAAATAAAATTACTTCTTAGTATGCGCGAGAAAGGTATCAGAAATTCATCATGAATATTTCTTGCAGAGTGCGAGAGAAATCTTGTGAAAATTAAAACAAAAATTCGCACATAAATTTTTTCCATTGAAATTGTGCGTTTCTCGTATACTGTATAATTAAATAATATCGCATAGTCGCATAAGTGTGATACTTGTATCTTCAATGTCTTCAAGAGCGTATTAATACACGCATTTTGCGTATACAGTACCGATCGGCCCCTAAGAGAGCCCAAGGTCTAATTCCGTCTTATTTCCAAAGCGGATCGATTCTCTCCCGGCATTTGAGCGCGCGCCAAGCGGAATGGCTCGCGGACAAAAATTCCAGGCTGTTCCGTGCGGTTTGCGAGGATTCTCGCGGCGGAAAAAAGAATCACATTGCCGGGATGTGGGCCGGCGGCTACTATTCGCGGTCGTCGCCACGAAGTTACGCGGAAGTTTGATCGAGTGCGCTCGTCTTCTCCGCGACGGTGGCGGTTGAAATTTCCATTATTACGTGTCCAAGTACCCGCCCGGCGATGTACACCGTCGTGATAAGCGCGCTCGCGCGAGTCATAATTACTTCGCGAGCGGGCAAATCAGAGAAGTTTATTCCGGGTGGGCGCGCGGTTGCATTTCCACCGTCGGGAATACTCGGCAGCCGCAACCCACGCGTATTTCCGTAGGACCGCGAACTTCGCGCCACCCTCAAGTTCCACTGGCCTCGTCTAGGATCAAGAAAGCGAGCAACTTCCAATCAACTCATATACGGCGGAAGGGCTTCAGACTTGTGGAATGGACTGCGCGTTCTTACGAGACGGTAAAATTGATGACAAGATTGAAGCATAAAAATGGCCTCGTAGGTATACACTGAGAAAAAATATCTAAAAATTAATAAATATTTTATTAAGTGAATACCATTAACTTATTTGCTTAAATGAAGAGAATTTTTATTTAAGTAAATATGTATCCCTCATAAATATTTGCTTAAAAATTTTTTTTCTCAGTATATGCAAGAATGATCCAATCCACAGAATTATAATTTTTTTTATGATTACAATTTTTATTTTTGTTAATTATGATTCTTAAATTTTTGTTGCCAATGGATAATAGACCATATGTCTTTTTGCGTAATACGGTACGATCTTTCTATATAAAATTTAAGAAAGATTTATGGGCGTCTAAAATTAAGTAAAAAATAGTTTTTATTTTCTACTAGTTGCGCCATTTTGTATTCATTTTTTAATAGTTGAACTTGGTAATGAATACATTTAAAGAGAAGAAAATTGACTTAACTTCTTGAACGCGATTGTGAATAATCTCAGTGCTGCCTACACTTTTTTTTTAAATCACTTTCATCTTTATTTTTTTCCAAACGTACTCCATGTTGGTTGAGTTATTCTTACATAACTACGACCAAATGTGCTAAGTCAAATGCTTTCTTTGTTACAGAGTATTCTAAGAGCGGCATTCATAGTCAGATCTTATATTTAAAAGAGATCGTCTTAAGTTTAACTTCAGACGCAATATGAATCATTTCATCGGTCGCGGGAGCATCTGAAAAGGAACTCAAGACGATCTTAACCTTCAAGGTGGGGGGTCTGTACTAGTAACGATCAGTAAATATTCAAAATGTTTCATTTATTTTGCTCAATTTTAGTTTAAAATGTAAATCAGAAAGAAACCTTTGGGACAACGTTGGAGATGACTAAACGATTTGTCTGAGTTTGCCCACTTAGACTCTCATGTTTAAAACATTACACCTCTAACCAAAACTTACATAGATTTCCCATCTAGAATCTACAGTTATTGTGGGGCTGTATCCCAATTAGATTCCAAAGTAATTTCTATGCGAGAGAGGGAGTTAATTTCGTCGCTCGTCGAAATACGATTTTGATGGGTCCTTTCGAGCACATTTAATTTTCTTGGAGCTCTGACCGGATAGGGAAACGTTGTGCTTTACGAGGCAACGATTTATCGTGTGTACACGTATAAACGCGCGAAAGTCTACCGGGTGTCTCGGCTGAAATGATGGAGGGAAAGTTCGCGTCGGCTGACTGGCCGGCCAGCCGACTATCTGTCGGACATTGGACGTCGTTAAAGTTGCCGTCAATGTGGTCTGCTGCGCGTAAAAGCGGCTTTTTTCCCCTTCGGCTTTACGACCGTCGTCCCGATCAGTCGCGCGACCGTGAACGAACAAATTGATTACACGAGACGGCGGATCATTTTCGCGCAACGGGGACTCGCGCTCAACTTCATTCTCGCGAAGCTTCGCTCATCTCAGGGACGCATTATGCGCTCGTTATGCCGGCGCAACGATCGTAAAAACATTCAGCACTCGCTGTTCGCATAATAGGCGAGGGACATCATTTCCTATTAACCCGCCGATGAGGAGTGCTGTGTTACTTTAACACGTTCTACAAAATTTAAAAGCCTCCTCAGCGCTTAATATAATTTACGCTTCACGGCACCGCATATATCGACGTAATTATTATTTCCTTGTTATATTTTACGTTATTATTGTACATTATTTTAATCTATTTTTATATATACATATATTTTAATTTGCATCTTCTTTCACTGTTGAACTCGTGCACTATGAAGCAATTTCAAAGATCGATAACGCGTTTTTATTTTAAGGATGTAGGAAGATCCTTACATTCAGCACTTGTTGTTCGCATAACAGACGAAGGACAATCGCTTTCTGTTAACCCTTTAACATTCCACAAAATTTAGAAGCTTTCTCGACGCTTGGAACGCATCACGGCATCACATATATCGACATAATGTTTACTTTTCTTATTGTATTTTATACATTATTTTAGCCGAATTTCATACACACATTTTAATTTGTGTAATATCTCTTCCACTTTTTCCACTGAACTCGTGCACTATGAAAAATTTTTTTAAATCAAAGGCGTATTTTTGTTTTAAAATTGTCTTGAAATAGAAAAATCCTTATATTCAACATGCTTGCTGTTTGCATAACAGACGAGAAACAATCGCTTCCTGTTAACCCTTTAATGTTTCACAAATCGCTTCCTTTAACGTTCTACAAAATTTAGAAGCTTTCTCAGCGCTTGGCGTGCATCACGGCATCGCATATATCGACGTAATTATTCTTTCCTTGTTATATTTTACGTTATTATTGTACGTTATTTTAATCTATTTTCATATACATATATTTTAATTTGCATAATATCTTCTTTCACTGTTGAACTCGTGTACTATGAAGCAATTTCAAAGATCGATAACGCGTTTTTATTTTAAGGATGTAGGAAGATCCTTACATTCAGCACTTGTTGTTCGCATAACAGACGAAGGACAATCGCTTTCTGTTAACCCTTTAATGTTTCACAAATCGCTTCCTTTAACGTTCTACAAAATTTAGAAGCTTTCTCAGCGCTTGGCGTGCATCACGGCATCGCATATATCGACGTAATTATTCTTTCCTTGTTATATTTTACGTTATTATTGTACATTATTTTAATCTATTTTCATATACATATATTTTAATTTGCATCTTCTTTCACTGTTGAACTCGTGCACTATGAAGCAATTTCAAAGATCGATAACGCGTTTTTATTTTAAGGATGTAGGAAGATCCTTACATTCAGCACTTGTTGTTCGCATAACAGACGAAGGACAATCGCTTTCTGTTAACCATTTAATGTTTCACAAATCGCTTCCTTTAACGTTCTACAAAATTTAGAAGCTTTCTCAGCGCTTGGCGTGCATCACGAGGCATCGCATATATCGAGGTAATTTTCACTTCCCTTATTGCATTTTCCACGTTATTTTAGTCGATTCTCAGATACACGTACTTTAATTCGCGTAATGTCTTCTTCCAATGTCGGGTTCATACGCTACCAAAGAGTTTCAAGGAACATTCGTGCATTTTCGTTTTAAGAGTGTCTTAAAATAGGAAAATCCTCACGTTACTGCGGCGAAACGTTACCCAGGCTTCGCGGTTTTCCTTATCGACGCTTACCTCGCAACGATTATTCTCCTTTAAGGTGCCAATAAGTCGGCGCGTACGGACTTACCCTCGTGCGTCGTTAATTAAGTTTCTACACGTGCACGCACGGAACAAAGGACTCTCATTTGAACGTTCGCGCCCCGCTCATCGAACGCTGCCGCTTGCGATCGTAAAATCCCCCGCTAACAACAACGCGCAATTTTCGCGAGTCCAGGGTGGGTCAGTTAGCGCGACCGTGCGAGAGAGAGAGAGAGGGAGACAGAGAGACGGAGGACTGGAAAAATTTCATCCTGGACGTCAGCGCAGGAAATGCATATGCATGCACGCGCGGCATACATTTCTGCGAATATTTGTGCATGTGCAACGCGCTTAAATAAGAGTCACCCCCGGCCGACGACCGAGCGGCCAGCACCAACCCTCTCTCGTCCTGGCCGTCCGCGCATTGTGCCTCCGCTCCTCCTCTCCTCGCACGCCCCCCTCCCGTCCCGTTCCGCTTTCTCCCTTTCTTTCTCCTTCTCTTCCCCTGTCCCCAGACTCGGGCTTTTAATTAACCCGTTTGTTTGTCCGCAGGTTGGTATTCCTGAATCGCGCGACCCTACGTGCACCGGAAGTACGCCGGGGCATACACCGGTGCGTATTCTGCGGCCTGTAAGTACAGACACGTATATGTGTGTGTGTGTGTGTGTATGTGTGCGCGCGCGCTTTCGCCCAGGCCACGGCGAAATTGCATTTTCCTTCATTGCACTCGATTCTTCTCCCGCCACTTTGTTAGCCCCCGAAAATGTCCGCGCGACACTCGAGGTGAAGACACCGGCGTCGCGGCAATACCGCGCTTTACCGGCCATTCGGCGAGCTTTTATCTACAAATTATACGAGCGAGAGAGAGGGAGAAAGAGAGAGAGAGAGAGAGAGAGAGAAGTTCGAGAGAATATCTTCGCCCTTTAAAGATGTCACTTTTTATTACGTTATACCGTAACAATGGTGTATTAAATTATTTCGCGTAGCGTTCGTTACGGAGGGCGCTGTAAACGTGGTTTATTAGTAAAATAAAATAAAAAAAAATACATAAAGCCTAGTCTTTTTATGAAGCTTCCCGATGTAAAAAGCAACGCTTCATAACAAGGCTCGGTTTTTTATAAAACGTCCCTTTGCAAAAGTTGTTTTTAAACGGTATTTTATAAAAGGCCGGGCATTCTCCATATAACGACTGAATTTACAAAGCGTCCGCGCCATATGCACGCAGATAACAGCACAAACCGTGAGCGAAACTCGTTTAACGTGTTGTATCGAGTAGTTTAGAAGCCGCCAAGTCGAGTTGTCATGTTCCACGGCTTTTCTGCACTCGAGCTCTACGACACCAGTCATTCTACCGTGCGCGCACATACGACCTTTCCGCGCTTCTTTCTCAACTCCGCGGATGCCCCGGGGATTTCAGGAGGATCAAAGAAATCGACGGCCAGGCAGTTCTCGAATTCTATCGAGAACCGTCGCGGACCTCGACAGCAGTGATGTCCTATCGATATATCCTCCGACGCGTTGTTTCCCAATCGACGTATCGAGAACTCGTCGCACCTTCCTCCCTCTTCGCGCTTTTATTTCCTCCGCGAGATCTTCTGAAACGGAGCTTTCGCATTCACGAATGAACCCCGACTCGCCGGCGTGAATCTGCACGCGACACTCCGCAAGCAACTCGCTCGCAACTTTTTTAAGTCGAAGCGACATCGAATGCGCGATACGTCGTCAACCCGAGTCTCCTTCCCCTCTACGCTTTTTCTATTAAAAGCCCCGTGCAAATGAGAGGGGCGAGTAAAAGTTGGGTCTTACACACGGACGGTTAATAAATTTTTCATAGGACGCGCGTTACCACCCCGCCCGAATAATGGCGCAATTTTTTTCTCGCACGAACGCGCGACGCAGGGTTAATTGCAAATTTCATATCGCGTGCAAACTCAACAATTTTAAAGTCAAACTCGAAATTATCCCGGAGCGAGCGCGCCCTGTGAAAGAGAAAGAGAGAGAGAGAGAGAGAGAGAGAGAGAGAGAGAGAGAGAGAGAGAGAGAGAGAGAGAGAGAGAGAGAGAGAGAGA
>NW_022639512.1:1664026-1668147 GCF_010583005.1 Odontomachus brunneus | reverse complement strand
AGAGAGAGAGAGAGAGAGAGAGAGAGAGAGAGAGAGAGAGAGAGAGAGAGTGAATGAGTGAGTGAGTGAAAGAGAGAAAGAGAGAGAAGAAGAAGGCAGGACAGGAGAGAGAGAGAGAGAGACATGTGCACACATAGTGAGAGCGCAACTCGGTTATAACCAGGCCACGTATAGAGAAACGGACTACGCGTACAGATCTAATTTACTCAAATACGCGAGCGCAACGCTTTCGAAGTAAATTGCATTTCCCTTTGTCGGGCCCGTATCGTCGTCTGCTCCTCGCCACAGCACGTCACTACGCACAATACGCGAAAATCAGCACATCATAGACGCACACAGCACCACAAAGAGAGAGAGAGAGAGAGAGAGAGAGAGAGAGAGAGAGAGGGAGAGAGGGAGAGAGAAGCAGCGAGAATAGCGACAGGAACGCAGGGGCAGGTGCAGAGAAAAGAGGAGAGAGAGGGAGAGAGGCGACGGGTCTCGTTAAGAGCCCATGAAAACTGTATGGAAAATAAATTGCATGGTCAGCGAGAGAGCATAGTTGCGAGAGAATTACCGGCGCTATGGCTTTAGCGCAATATGCGTACGTCGTACGCACGCGGAAACGCTACGTTCGCCCACACGCGCGCGCGCGCATACGCACACACACGCACGCACGGGTACACATAAGCGGGCGGATTCATCGAGTTAATTAAACTTCGAGGTCATACGCGCCATTCCCGGTAATTTTTTCTATCTTTTTCATTTGCCCCTTTTTTCATTTCGGTTGATATCCCACACAGAGACTCTCGACGGCCGCGACGGCCGTCGCGCGCATAGAAGATATTAAACCGCGATTTAATTGCCGGCTAATTCTTACCGGCGGAAACAATATAACGGCCGTTACGTGCGGCCGATGAAATGAATCGTTTTGTCCGCCTCGTTGGAAAGATCGCGATTACTCATCGCGGCGATTGTTCCCCGCGCCCCGTCGGCGTCACGATCGCATAAATACACTATCCGTAGGTGATTCGAATGACGAAAGGAACGCGTAATCCGTACTGAATCTTATACACAGCTCGCGTTCGGTGTACACTGTTAAATATTGGAGGGTCAAATTTAAACCAATTTCTTGAGTTAAATAATATTTAGTTATTTTTAACTATCATGTGTGTCAAAATTTATTATTTTAACACGAAACATATGTTTAAAAAAACAACCACATCTAATCAGCCTATTTGAAACAATATTAAGTCATTTTTGACTAAAACAAAGGTTACATTAACGTGCACATAATAAAAAATAAACTAAATTTTAGTCAAATTTAATACATTTCTTAAGTTAAATTATTTAACTCCATTACATTAGTTAAATTAACGACATATTTAGTAGGAGCAGTGGCGACTTATAGGAATGGTTAAAAATAACTCAAATTGAGTATAATTTGACGCTACAGATTTAACAGTGTATTTACCCTCGATTTCGACTACGATCTGGTTAGTTTATAATCTCTATACAGAGTGTTTACGAAGTACTTGGACAGTCTTCCAGGGCGTATGTCTTTTATCAGTGTATAAATGTAAGAGTTGAGATGTGAGATGTGAGATTACTTAAAAATATATAATAAAACGAAGTTCACGTTAATTACTACACTGAGAGAAATTATCCGACAAGAAATTAACAAACGGATATTTCCGATCAAAATACCAATAAATTTTTATATCCGATCGGGATATCCGATTAAATTGAACACTTCCGATCATAATGGCATTTCATCAGATAAACCGATGAAAATATTATGAACCGATATTTCCTTTTTTCTTTCAATCTAAATGTCCTACAGTTTTCTCATTGGATACAAAACTTCATCGGTAGTTTGATCGGAAATATCCGTTCGTTAATTCTTTATCGAATAATTTCTCTCGGTATATTAAATCATAAGCAAACATTTAAATTAAAATAAATGCTAAAAATAGCCGTTATTTGTTTGAAGACAGGCATTAATACGGCGGAGTAAGGATTGTCGAACTATTTCAAAGATCCATGGACAAATTTTAGTCTCACAAGCATTAATAATACGTTGAGGAAGCATCTCTTCGTTATCAATAGATTGTAAATAAACTAAATACTTTAAATGTTTCCATAGATAAAAATCTATTCAAGTTTGAGGATTGTGAAGATCGTGGCCAATCCATCTATCTGGATAATTATAGTTAAGCAAATTTCTCACTTGACAGCTAAAATGTGATGGTGTTTCATCGTGCATAAACCACACTTTTATCCTTAAATTCAAAGGAACATCCTTCCAGTAATTCTGGAAGAATATTTACTAAAAGATTTAAGAGTAATTATCGTCTGTGAGATGTGGCAAAACATGCGGGCCAATTAAGCAGTCGCCCACAATTCCAGCTCATACATTAATGCGCAACTGCTGTTGATGTTTGCTTTGGACCCGCCTCGACTGTTGTAATTTAAACGTTTGCTTATGTTTATTTAATAGTAACGCGTTAACTTGCCTTACTGTAGCTTTTCGCAACCCCTTATATTTGATTGTGAATTTATAAAAGCTTTTTTCTTTATTTTTACGGAAAAAATACATGCAGGAAGTTTGTCCAAATATTTCGTAGACAGTCAGTATAGATAAAATAGAAAGTCCGTCTCTCTATACGTTCCCTGTTAACTTCTAAATCCGATCTGCACAAAATTGGTTACTCTCATGGACTCTGCGCAAAATATAGGTTGCCATGAAACCTGCCATGAAACAGCCCACCCTTCTCTGATTTTATCCCCTTGACATTTTGATAAATTAAGTTTAGATGTTCTGGATATAAGGAAGCCGGATAGTTTAAGCTAGTTGCGAATATTCACGAGAGTTCAATCGCACAGTCGCGAAGGAGGTTGCGCAATTCCTTTTTTCTTTCACTCGCGATGAAGCAATCTAAATGTTCCACAGATCGCGTGTGTCTGCTGCGTATCAATGTTAACATCTGTGTACGTTCGCGGATAGACGCGCAGGTGTGAATAACGATAGTCGTAAATTCGCGTCGGACCGCACGGTCTTGCTTCTTCCGCCGAAATGATCGATCGAAATCCATACCTCGTCTTCGAGCTTCGCCGATATCGCCCGTCTCTTCGTCCGTCGGACACGTCTGTATTTATTTGCGAACGCGCGGATCTCTTTCTCGTTGGGTATTCTCTTCTCTCCTCTTTTTTTCGTTTTTTTTTTTTTTTTTTTTTTTTTTTTTTTTTTTTTTTTTTTTTTTTTTTTTTTTATTTATTTCATCCGAAACCGATGCGCATAGCTGAGGGTTCTCGCACGTTGGTCGTATTTCAAAGCTCGTTAAACCGCGTTAACGGTTAGCGAACTGCATCAGCGGGATGCCTTTATGCCGTATAAGATCCGAAACGACCCTATATATTTCACTTTGGCTATTTATCCTTTCGTAAAATAGGCAAGTCCGGACGCCAGACGCGCGAACCATCGCGTTTCATTGCTGCAGCGTCGGCTCTGGCTCGGCGTTTCGCAATTTGAGCGTCATGTTAAAGTAAACTCGAGGCATATCGTGCGAAATAGTTGGTGCAAGTTATGCGCACTCGTAATGCATAGCTCGATCGCCTGGCAACTTTTCGTCATTTTATGAAAATGCAAATCTAAAATGTAACGTCGCGCCGGAGTGACCACGAAAATCGACATACAAAGTGTTCCGTGTTAAACGTACCTCTTTGGATCTGCGGATTTTCGGAGTAATTCTTTTACCATGAGAATGTCGGGGTAATGTCGGGGTAAGTGAAATTAGAGGATTTCGTACTGTAAGGGACAATTGCATGCGCATTAGTACTTTAGTTATATACTCAGTCACAAAACAATTTGTATACCTTTTATCGAATGAAATTGTGATACTTCAACTTGTCACAATTGACAACCACTGTTAACATGCAAACAATACATTATCATGTTATGTCTTACTTTATAAAATATATAGAATAAGAATATAAAAACTAAAAAATAAGAAATATAAAAACTGTACAAAATATAAAATATATTGTAGTATACATTAATATATGTATATAACATATTATAAAATAATAAAATATATATATATATATATATATATATATATATATATATATATATATATATA
>NW_022639512.1:1649161-1656528 GCF_010583005.1 Odontomachus brunneus | reverse complement strand
TATATATATATATATATATATATATATATATATATATATATAACATAATATTTCTTTTAATTTTTACTATATATAATTTTTTAATTCATTATTTTTATTATATATATATATATATATTTATATTTAATATATATATTTATATATATATAATATATATAAATATATATATAATAATATATATATATATATTTACTATATATATTTATTATATATATTTATTATATTATATTTATTGTACTATTCATTATTATTATATTTTTATTATTTATTATATTGGGAGTACAAATTAGTTCGGTCCATTTTCAAAAAATGGCTCTGGCTGTTATGAATATTTCATAGTGACAGTTGATTTCGGTGATTTCAGAGAGGTTAGACATCTGTCAATAATATTCAGTTTATATCGCTTTGAGTTTCATACAAAATCCCTGTTTTTTACTGTGTTGAATGTGTTAAATTTTGTGTTAACTAAGCAGCATTTGCGGGAGGTTTTAGTTTTCTGCTTTAATTGGAAGAAAAGTGTAGCTGAAGCGCATCGAATACTTGTAGAAGTTTATGGTGACAATGCTCCAACTGATAAATCATGTAGGGAATGGTTTCGACGTTTCAAGAATGGTGATTTGAGCGTTGAAGACAAGCCTCGCTCTGGACAGCCAAAAAAATTCGAAGACAAAGAATTGGAGGCATTACTCGATGAAGATCCGAGTCAAACGCAAGAGGAGCTTGCAGAATCATTGGGAGTTACGCTTCGTTGATTCGTTTGAGCCATGCATTACGAGAAAAACGGCCGGAATACGAACAAAGACATGACAAAGTTATTCTTCTGCATGATAACGCTCGGCCTCATGTCGCAAAAGTCGTAAAAAATTATTTGGAAACGCTCAAGTGGGATATTTTACCGCACTCGCCGTATTCGCCGGACATTGCTCCTTCTGATTACTGGTTGTTCCGACGGATGCAGCACGATTTGGCAGGTCACCGGTTCACTTCTTTTGCAGAAATCGAAAATTGGTTTCTAACTTGGATCGCCTCAAAAGACGAGACATTTTTTCGAGATGGAATTCGAAAATTGCCTGAGAGGGAAAAAGTAGTAGCCAGCGATGGACAATACTTTAATTAATCTTTTCATTCATTTTGTTCTGAAATAAATGCATTTTTGACCACAAAAAAACGGACCGAACTAATTTGTACTCCCAATATATAATTTTTATTATATAAAAATCATAAATTTACTACATAAAAAATATAAAAATATATAAAGTTTATAAAATATATAAAAGTTACTTCAAAATAATTTGTGTATATATGTTTTCTTTAAAATATAAATTTTCCTTTCTAAATTCATATTATTACACTTTGTATTTTGACTTGTCATTTCGACTCCTGTCATAACAAATTATTATGTATGCAGATGTGTCAGCAATGGCCCTTAATTGTAACAACGTGAAACGTTGCAACTTCATTTAATAAAAAAAGAGTGCACACCATTTCGCGGCCGAGTATACGACCGACTGTTGTGTATCGCATAATTGTTATTTCGTTCGATCGCTTCGTTCCCTAACTTTCCGCTGCGCGCGAAATTTCGACGAAAAAACGGATTTGGTTTGTCACGACCGCATTCGACGTTACATAGTGAGACGTTGTAAAACATCGCGTTTACCGTGCCACTGCGGAAAGCAACAATCGATCTTCCGTTGAACAGCAAAGTTGTGAAACTCGCGCGCAGCAGCCGTTGACACGATCACGTCGCGAGGGGAGCGTCTTCATTAATAAAACTTATTTGCGCGGAGATCGCGCGAGCCCGCCATCCATCCATCATCCGTTAAATTACGTCGTCGCAGTTTGTCCCGCATGAAAATCACAATATCGCGTAATTAAAGTGAAATCAGGATCGGAAGAATGAAAAAAGTTTTCGCCGTTTACTTACGTACGGGCCAGCCAACTTTCGCATCAATCCATTACGAAGAGGCGCATTCGTTGGAAGAATTACGTTTTCTCGCGCGCCCCGCATACAATTTTATTCGCGTTATTTCGCGTTTTCGTGATTCGTACGATCAATGAAAATTCATTAATCACGCCGTTGACTACACTAGTAGACTACCGTTCACAAGACTATCGACAATAAGAGACAGACGGCTGTTGATATTAATATTTATTATTGCACACTTATTGTGCAAATCCATTTCTTGTATTTTTTATTGTCCGCTTTCTCTTCTGTAAAATTCCCAGATTGTTCCCGCAATTTATCATGCGCGTTTCTCGCGTACATAGAGATGTCAAATTACCGTTGTATTCAAAGTGACAATCACTTGCGGTAAAATTATGGTAAGATGGTAATTTATTGGTAATTTTTATAAAATTTATTGTTTTTAATAGT
The DNA here is from genome assembly GCF_010583005.1 of Odontomachus brunneus. NCBI lineage: Eukaryota > Metazoa > Arthropoda > Insecta > Hymenoptera > Formicidae > Odontomachus > Odontomachus brunneus. Next base: position 1,654,154 of record NW_022639512.1, on the reverse strand, counting down.
TTTATGCACAAATATTTGTGTTCTTCTCTCTAATGCAATAAAATAAAACAATATTCTTATATTCTCATCAAATGTACATTTGATAATTTCTGAAATATCTTTCGGATAAAAAAAGAAATTATTTATTTCATTCTTCGAGAGATTAATATTTTCATGTCTTAAAATACTACGAAATTTTCAATTACATATTACAGTCTAGTCGCTGAAACAGCAAGGCAATAAATGAAAACGCTATAAGCCTATAAGATGGTATGAAGAATATAGATTGAGAGTGTTTTCGAAGTATGTCTGTGTTTGTGAAAAATATAGATTGAGATTTTAAAATTGTCTTTAAGCTCGCTAGTTATTATGTACTTAGTTTCTTAATTACTATATGCTGTATATTATATATGAATATACAATATCAAAATATTTTATGGAAAATATGAATTAAATAAAGTGTCTAACTTATCTTAAAGGTTGGATGCTTTCCTTTTGAGCTTTATACTACAATTTTTTTATTTCTAATTTTTTTTCCAAATTACCATTTTACCTGCTTTCCGAAATTACCGAGCAATTTGCCGTAATTTACCGAGTAAAAGTTACCGTCAAACTGGGTCATTTTCATCTCTATCCATTATCACATTCGCGACTTTGCGACTTCACTTGATGATGCAGCCTTACTGCTGATCCCGTAGAAACTCGCGTCCCGCGTTCAGGTCCTTATGGATCGTGCTTTCGCGCCTAGCTTTCGAGAACGGCGAAACCTGGCGATTATATCGCGTGACTCGATGCGTCAGGTCAGATTACACGTGGCAAAGCTTAGTGCCGGCTCTTACTATACCTCCGCTGATCCTAAATCCTGTTGGCCCTTGTCAACCGAGTTCAAGAACTCCGAAAGCGACGTGGGCGGCTAAGACCGCCATATCTCCTCCCTTTCGCTCCCTCTGTCTCTTTCTTTCTCTCTCTCTCTCTTTCTCTCTCTCTCTCTCTCTCTCTCTCTCTCTCCTGCTTTCGCAGACGCGAGATATATTTCCGGCGAGGATATAACCGACGTGGCTGAGTTTGCCCGTAAATCGACCGTAGAAAATTATTGTCCTCACACCTCCTTCCCGACCCTCGAATTCGAATGCGCCGATGAAGAATCGCGTTTGCCGCATCGACGCGCCTCCCCATAGTCGTTCGCACCTGGAGTTCTACAAGCCCCCTTCATCCTCCCCCTCCCACCCTCCCTCATTATATGTTTTCACGGAGCTGATTCAATCGTCAATATTTTTAGCGACTATGATATTTAATGTTAGACCTTGATACTCATGATTGTACTTATAGTATAAAATGAGGGAGGACTTGTTTATTCTCTCATCGCACTTTGTTGTGAATAAAATTTTGAAAAGGTCTGTATATGATTCCTGGATTAAAAACGTTAAATAAAAAAAAAACACCGAAAGAAATTATCCGATAAAAAATTAACAAACGAACATTTCCGATCAAATTCCGATCAATGTTTATATCCGATCAGAATATCCAATTAATGCTGCAATTCTAATATACGAGTAAATCGTAAAATCATAAAGTCGTAGGTTACGAAAGAAACAAAAAATATCGTAGATATTTACGAGTTATCATATGATATGCAGTCCGCATAGAACTGCAGATCTACTCATAGGTTCTTACGAATCTTACGAAAACAAGTTATAAGTTTTACGATTTTGTCTAGAATTGCAATATAAATTTAGTTGGATACTTCCGATCATAATGACATTTCATCAAATAAACTGATCAAAAAATTATAAACCGATATTTCTCATCGGATGTTTCCTGATCAGATACAAAAATTCATTGGCATTTAGATCGGAAATATCCGTTTGTTAATTTTTTATCGAATAATTTCTCTCAATGTATGTATGATATAAATGTCAGTACAAATGTAATGTTAAATTGGCATTTTGCGGTATATTTAGTCGTTTAGATCGTTAAACCATAAATCCCCTAGAATCCGGAACGTGGCATTTCTTTTTGCAATCCTTGAATGTTTGAATTCGTATAAAATTCACATCGATAAATATAGAATTCACATCGAATGTACGGCAGTATCGGGCACTAATCGGTAGAAATGTTAATTGAGTAAAATAATGGAATAAATGATGGAAATATATCAATCGTCATGGAAAAAACCAAGAATAATTTAGTCAATTAATAAAATTAATTATTAATTAAACTATGATTTATACATTTGATTAATTGATTATACATTATAATTAATCAAATTAACAATTACATTAAACGATTTATCCGCTCGTGATTATATATACGATAATTGATAATTGATTTATTTCGGTTGTTGATTCGCCGATTATTTCAGTCAGATGAAATTTTAATCGACTAATGCGCGCCCAATCAAACACTGGTGTTTGATAAGTGATAAGCACGCGGGAACGACTTTGCCCGCGCAGAACACACGATGGCGTATTATTTAATATCCCCTTAAAAAGGGGTAGAGCTGATGATATAAGAGTGCGCGAAATGATCTTTTTATCGTCCTCGGTTTCTGCCGGGCGCCGGCTTTGTATAGCAGTTAGTGCTATTAAGGAAATGCGCTTAGAGTGTTTCGAACATCTGCGTCTTCGTCATTAATCCTCCCTCCTACCTTGGCTCGTCTCATTGCCTCCCGAAACGGATAGACCGGCTTCCTCTCCTTCGGTCGTCCTCTCTCCCTCCCACCCTCCTTTCCCCTTCTTCTCCCTTTGTCCTATACGCTTCCACGTCTCCCTTTTATCTTGTCTTTCGCTCCGCAGTTACGGCAATTTTGCTTCGTCGCGTTTCATAAACATCCACCCCCTTCGCTCGCCCGCGGCTCGTTTGTGCTACAAATTGCTCTAAGAAGATTTCGTCGGGCGATGCTTTTGATAGATCATGATTTACGTTCCTTGTCTTACTCCTTTCGCAATTCGCGAGTCCGTCGCGAGACATGCGGTGGGAATCTCGGGCTTGGATCGAATCGGGCGCGAGAGAAAAGGGAGGAAGGGAAGAGAGAGAGAGAGAGAGAGAGAAAGAGAGAGAGGAAAGGTAAGGAAGCGAACCCAAAATTTCGTCATAACGCCCCGTTGTTACGAGCGCATTAACGGGAAAGGGGAAAAAACGATGACAGAAATGACTCAACTCGTCCCTCCCCCAAGATGAATCGCCGGCGCGGCCGAATTCTTTCGCGCTAACGACATTTGCCAGGGCACCCACCCTCCTTTCTTTAATCAAGGGGTCCTACTGGTCGGTCGCGGCAATTGCTTCTCTGTCGTCGGGTACACTCTGTCGTCGTAATCGTCGCACAACTTCACGTCGGCCAACTGGTTTCTCCGTCCACAACGGGGCGCGCAACGGGAGGAGATCGCGAGAATTAACTTGCCGAGTTCAATGGCGCGATCCTCGGACTGCAACGAGCGAAGAGAGAGAAAGAGAGAGAGGGATAGTGGCAGATGGCTCGGAAAATCTAGGATTACGGAACTAGCGAAACTATCGAATTACCTCGGAGTCGCCACGTGCCACGAGCATCGAGAGTGCGAGTGAAGAAACGAACCCACTTAGCGGACGACCGAAACGTCGAACGGCCGCAATCGACGATCTCGAATTTTCCTCCCGTGTGGCGCACAGCGAAACGTGATGTAGATAACGCTCGTTATCTCGTCGACGGGATCGTTGTTGTTACGAACGAGCGTTGTGTACACTCCGTGAAAATTGGCGCCGGTGCAGGCCTTCGTGTTCGTGCGCGTACCGAAGCCGTCGTAAAGTTTGCAGATGAAATTTAACCGTCCCGTTAAATTTCACCGCGTCACGAAGACGGGAATATCGGCACGGTCCGAGGCAGCGACGGACACACAAGAACAGTCGCAAATGTGATAAAGATTCCGCGTGATTTATTCGCGAGAAATTTCTTCCGAATTGATAGCGAGCACAACCGCGAGTGTCTCGTCGTAGTCGCAAAGTTGACGGGGCCAAATCCTCGCAGGATTAAGAAGGCGCTTGAGGAAATATCCCGCCGTGCGCAAATATTTCCTTTTCGTTGTGTTGTTCGCTTAACTGTTGCTTAAATAACTGTTCTTCGCATCCGCGGTAGATGTTCAAGACGCGACGAGAGTTCGTCGACGAAAAATTAATTAGTGAATGCAGCTTCAGTCATCCTCAAAATTCGCCGCGCTGCGAAACAGTTCGTCGTCGCGATATTGTAGTGAGAATTACAACCAACTTTTGTAATATTCGATCATATGGAGATTGTGAATAAAATTGTTCTTGTTAAAAACAAGATGTTTCATTTTAAATGTCAAATATCTCTTAAGCAATACATTTTGAAGACAACAGTTTCAGATAAAAGTTGGAGAAGTCAAAGGAAGCTAATAGACGACTTATTAGATTTTGAAACTTGAATATTGCGGTTAAACTATTTTAACCATTGAAAAATTATACTAAAAGTATTTATAAAATTAACGAATAGGTTCTTTTGTATAGTTTTCCAACAGTGTTATAAAAAGTATACTGTAATATTCCAATATTTTTCAATAGTATATTTCAATAATTTTCCTATATTGTTCTCAGTAGTTTTTTCTTATAGTTTTTTTTCCGTAAAGGAAATTTTAAAATTTATATTTTTTTTGTATTATATTTAATAATAATGTATTATATTTAATATATATTTTTGTATTTTTTATATTTATATTTATATTATATTTTTTTTTAATTTATATTTTTTATATTTTTTTTTTCATTTTTAAAATTTCATATTCAAAAATTGCAATGAATCTCAATGAATGCAATATATTGCATCACAATTTTGTATTGCGATTTTGAATTGCACGCGATTTTATATCACTAACACGATTTTTAATTGTAAAGAAATTTGTGGCATGATGAGAACCGTAATGTTTAAATAAATGTTAAACTTATATATATAAGAATAGATATATCAACTCTCTCTCTCTCTTTCTCTCTCTCTCTCTCTCTCTCTCTCTCTCTCTCTCTCTCTCTC
>NW_022639512.1:1620750-1648913 GCF_010583005.1 Odontomachus brunneus | reverse complement strand
CTCTCTCTCTCTCTCTCTCTCTCTCTCTCTCTCTCTCTCTCTCTCTCTCTCTCTCTCTCTCTCTCTCTCTTTCCGTACCATATAAAAATATTCTTTGAAATGTTCATTATAAGAAAACACAAGTTTTACTGTAAAAGAATAGTTAAAAATGAAAGCATAATGAAATTAAATGATATTTTCTTAATAACATCATTTAACGTCATTATGCTTTCTACGCAAGGCAAAATAGTCAAGACATTTTACAAAACTTATTTCCGAATCATTAATTTTTAAACGTTTTTAAAAGTGACTATTAAGATATGCAATATATAAAGATGTATTATTAAACGTTTAATTAATCATAATTATTCATTGACAATATTTTTTCATAAAACAATAAGACTACTTTTTATCTTTTTTATTAAAATATTAATAACAATTAATGTTAAGTATAACTATCTTTGATAATCTTCTGAAATATATATATAAGAAATATATTTTAAGTTTGTTATAATAGCATAATCTCATTATATGCCTCTAAATGTATAAGTTTAGAGTAGATGATATAAGATATTACAGATTGTCGCGCCATATTACATAGATACTTAACTGATATGACGAATGAGTTTGAATTGCAGGCGCGATTTTGCGGTAAAACTTCAATTGTTCATCGTATCGCGATTCAAGAAAAGAAAATCGCAGTGCTTGCAGCATATCGTAAAGTCGCCCATCTCTAAAACCGATCCGCAGATGCATCTTCGATCTTCCGCCCTGGAACAACACTGCGAAAGTCGATACCGCGTCCGTCCCGGGTGATGTAGGTGCGCGAGCAAGAGACACGCACGATCGCTATTAACTACATGGAAACTTAACGGAGTATCCTGTCCCTTCCGCCCTTCCCTCCTCGCGTCAGACGATTCGAGGTCGACGCAAAATCCCGCGGGCATCACGAATCGCCAATCAAGCGACAAATTACCTCGCGTGTCCCACGTGTCCATATCGTACTTCATTTCCGATATATATCGGCCGTCCTTCGCGTCAGATGCGTAACGGAGATGACGATGACGCGCTGAATCGATTTGGCTGTCGCTCTGTACTCTGTCACATGCGTCAGGCAGAAGGGGAGAGAGATGAGAGGGAGAGGGGAGAGGGAGAGGGTCGCGCGTTACTTCAATCGCGGAAAATATCTCTGAACTGAGTAATAATTTTTTACGGAATTTTCGCAGCTTATATGGAGAGCGCGCCGAAAGCGCGCGGATTATATTGCGCCGGGGTGTAACGAGCCGATCATTTATCGCTGCATTTATTCTTGTCAAAGATAGGACGTTCTGCACGCACTTCAGAGGTGGAACTTTCGACGTTAACCTGTTGCTTCCGCGACGGATTTATCACTCGATGTGATGAATATTTCACCGCGATTGTAGCTCGTCTCATGACGCGGTAATTATCAAAATGAACTCTCCGGTCGAGCGTGAGGCGCAGATCGTTTGCGTTACAGAAAGAGAGAGGAACAGAGTTTAGTACACTAATATTATATTAACACATTTCATCATAGCGCACGACATGAGAATGGCATATTTAATCTCTTCAGTGGTTATTTCGCTCAGGACGGGTTTTTTTGTTTAAATAAGCATATCTAAGTTTCTTTTCTCTCTGTTGCTATTTTCTTTGAAGAGAATTCTGAAAAGTAGAATACGGAATATATCTAATTTGTGTCTGTGCTACATGAATTACTAGATATAATAGTTGAAGTAAGTCAAAAGATATTTAATATTTTTCCACGAAACTTTTTCGGGTGTACTCTTTAAAGGGTTGATCACGTAGATATCTATACACTGAGAGAAGAATTTAGTAAATATTATCAAAATTTGGTTACTATTACTAAATGGTAGACGTAAATATAGCGGGCCAAAGCTATGGCAATACTTATTAATTAATTTAGTTCTGTAAAATAAATTATTTATTTAACAGAAGTAAAATTTATTTGCTTCCAGAATATATTTGGTAAATAAAACTTATTGAATAGCTGAGCAAAATAAGCGATTTTGTAGTAGTTACAAAATTTTTGGTAGGTTCAACCAACCATCTGTAATAATAGATATTGAAACGATGTAATAGCTACAAATGAATGAATTTTTCGTTATGCTGCAACAAAACATACTTATACTGGTAATAAAATAAAACCTACTGAATTTTTTATTACATGGGATGTAACAATTTCATAACAATTATCAAATATCTGCTCATAACTGTAATATATTTCATATTAAATATTTAAGTAACTATTACTAAATTATTTAATTGATGTTACTGTGAATGCAATTACTCCCAATCTATTAAATATTTGGCAATTATTATCATATTTAGTATTAGTTACTAAGGATCCAACGAATTTCTGTAACTAAATGCAGTTTGTTATAGTTACCAGTCTTTTCTCTCAGTGTAGAATACGGAATATATCTAATTTGTGTCTGTGCTACATGAATTACTAAAAGATATAATAGTTGAAGTAAGTCAAAAGAAATTTAATATGTTTTCACGAAACTTTTTCGGGTGTACTCTTTAAGGGGTTGATCACGTAGATATCTATACACTGAGAAAATTTTCTGGTAATAATTATCCAGCCTGTGTTGTAGTTACCAAATCATTTAGTGAAATAGTATCAACTAAATATAGAAGTAAATATGACCAAATCATTTGGTAACTTTGAACCAAGAATCATGGTAATTGTTACCAAGGCTTGATTATAATTACGCAAAGTATGGTAATAATTACCAAAATTGTTATATGAAAAATATCGTAATAATGCTTGATTCTAACGATGACGTACTAGGGTCGTGGCGGTCGGGACCTTCTTCTTTTTGTTCCGGTGAGAGGAAAATGTCGAAAGCGCGGTTTGCTAGGCCGGGAATCGAGCCTGGATCTTTTAGCTGCCGGGCGACTGCTTTAACCACTGAGCTAACTCGATGCTCACGACACTTTCTTTTCCCAAGATAACATTCAGAGATGCCGTTCAAGTTGGTAATTATTACCTTATTTGATATTAACTATTACTAATCTATTTAATACTATTTATTAAATCATTTAATTGATTTGACCAGATCAAAAATTTGTGTTACTAACTATTTTGTAATTATTACCACACATTTACTATATTAGTAATTATTTACCAAATAGTATGCTAAAACGCACAACCAAATGGCTGTGGTAAGTATTACCAGACTTTTTTTCAGTGTATGTATAAAATAGAGAATATCTGTATGTGTATGTGTTCCCTATATTAGCTCCTAAACCCTTTGACCAATCAGAATCAAATTTTGCATAGTTACTCTCCAGGACGCTGCGGAAAATACAGACTGCCATGAAATCTGTATGTGTGTGGGCATTCCACTCACTCTTCCTGATTTCACTTCGCGATAATTTAAGTGCGCAAATTAATTCGGTGCTTTTATCTTTAATCAATCATAACTCCGCTTTAAATTCAAATATCTTCCCGTCGTTTAGTGGGTTTTGAAGTGCCAATGTTAAGGTTTGAAATGCACTATATAGATTGATGAAACTGACAACATAACCTCACAAAAAACTGTATCGAACTCGATAACGTCCGACAAGCAACATACAGACTCAGTATTTGTTTTATTTTCCAATTGAAAAAAATATTGAGACTGCAAATATAATTTGCTTAGCTTTGGTGAAAGGTGCTGTAACGTATAAAATCTGCAAAAGATGGTACTAAAAGTTTCGGAGTGATAATTTCTGTTTTACCAATGAAAAACGCTCGACCGCCGGTCAGAAAAGAGAAGAAGGACACTATATATTCGTTGGGTATGGAAGTTCTCCCTGCGGCTTCAAGCCCCTTCGGCTTACCATCTATTCCGATCACTCCAACACTACCTGGCTGATACATATTTTAAAAGCATGAAAGAAGTCCAAAAATACGACGAAAATACGATTTCGTCGACTCGAAGCCGCCATCTTTTCTTTCGAGAGGAGATTCGTCAGATATCCGATAGACGCAGAAAAATATTAGAAAATAATGATGAATATTTGACATGTTTATTATTTTCTTATAAATAAAGGTGCAATTTCTTCAAAAAAGCACCTAATGTTTTAAATATAAAAAACCCGAGCAACCCCAAGTAATTTAAGCTAGTATATTACATCATATTATATTTCATTATACCGCTATATAAAATGTTATAATATCTATCTCTCATTATATTGATATACAACATATTTAATCATAATGATGTAAAGACAGAATGAACAACTGTTATGCTTCGCGAATTTACTCGCCGCCAACAGAGAATAGAAGATTCCTTGAAATATCCAATTGGGATCCAGTCCAATTTCCCAAAATAATTATAGGTTCTGAATAAAAGTGTAATGTTTCAAACACGAGATTCTAAGTGGGGAATCCAAAGATTTCCCAATATTTTTGCTGATCCTCATTTTACGTTAGAATTGAATAAACCTCTCTTCCCCCTCCCAACTTTCCACATAATAACATTATTCAGTAAAAAATGCTCAGGGTGTTTTAAAAATATTTTATTTCTTGATATTTTATTCTACTGTAAAAGTTGGTAAAAAAATTAGATTTTCTATTTTTTGCACGCAAATTTTGCACAAGTTTAGACGAATAAACATGCCAGTACATTTTCACCGATCCAAAAAACGTAAGATAATATCAGGGTTAGGAAAATTACTTTTTAAAAGTAACTAGTTACAATTACAGTTTCCTTTACCGAAAATGTAACTAGTTACAGTTACAAGTTACTGGTTATTAAAAGTAACTCGTTACAGTTATAGTTACTCAAAAAGTAACGAGCCATTACTTTTAAATTACTTTTTTTACAATGATTGTAAATTAGTATAGTAAATACAAAAATCTTACTTTTTAAGTTTTACTAAAATGTAACAATTGAATTTTATAATTAATATTTACCACATTAATTAGTCTATCCATTTAACAAATTTCAAATATGTACTTAATATAATAAAAATTTAATGATAGTCTTGTAGAGAGGTAAAAGAATTTAATCACATACTCCATAAATACGTTGATAAATTTATTAAATTAATATACAATTATCATATAATTTTAATTTTACTTTATGTTCCCCAAGTAACTATTAAAATAACTGTTAAAAAAGTTACAAGTTACTAAAAATAAGTAACTAAGTTAAGTTACAGTTACCAAAAAAATGTAACTGTAACTGTAACTTCGTTACAAGTAACGAGTTACTTCCCAACCCTGGATTACATATATAACTTACACATTTTAGATCAAAATCAAATTTTAGATCCACTTTATTCAACGTCTTTCGGGCATCCTAATCAATGCTGCGTCTGGGAAAATCATGGGAAACTTCTATGCGGAAAACGTCGCGATTGACCATCAGAGTGAAAGCTTCAGGTGAATCTGTGCTCGTGAGTACGACGATACTGCACTCCACGAGAAGAAGAATCTTATTTCGCGAGCAGACTTAACCGCGACGAAGCGTCAATATAAACCGCAATCGTGGGGGTGCCTCGCGTCGAAGACACGAGAGGCTCTTTCGCGACGAGATGAAAACCCCCGGCGCGTATACGCTCGTTCACCGCAAGTCAGATAGCGTCTCGAAATCGAGATACATCCACGTTCAACGTACACGCACCGGACGCGCACCGACGATTTTATGAATGATCGCGCCGCTGCTCTCCCCCTTCGTTTCCCCGCTAGTGCCTGAAGTCTAGCATAATCTCGCGAGCCCGCTTTCGAAGAGGCACTTAAGCCGAGAGAGCGGCGCAACCACCTAGGCAATTTCGACGGGATTCTCTAGTCGCGGCGTGGAGGACAACGGCACGGCCGCGAGGTGAAGTGTCGGCGGGAGGGGGCGGAAGGGAGCAGATAGCTTTATTAAAGTTAAACAATTCCAGGGCGGCGAGGCGTAATCCTGACGCGCGGTGTATTGGCACGAAGCGCTTGCACGTGGTATCGTCTGCCACCCTCGAAGACGAACCGCCCTTCCTCGCTCCCTGCATCCTGCTCACCCCCGCCTCGTCGTTGTCCTCTAGTGCCGTTTCTCTCGACGCTCTCGTTCACTTCTCCTCCTCCTCCTCCTCCTCCTCCTCCTCTTTCTCCCTCCGCGGCCGGAAGAGCGAAAGAAATCCTAGCTCGAAGTATCCTCGGCGCGAGGAGAGAAAGACGATGTTATTGCTACGGCGATGCAATAAAGCTCGCCATGAGCGGATATTATGATCTAAACGCAGTCGTAATTCTCCACCCATCGGAAATCCTCTTCCCCCTCGTTACTTCTACGCCGTGGACCGTGGCGGGGTTACGAATGCGCGTGAACTCGTTTTGGAATTTTAAACCACGCACGACGGATTAGGATATATTGTCCGCGCGATTTATTTCTTTTTTTTCTTTCTCTCTCTCTCTCTCTCTCTCTCTCTCTCTCTCTCTCTCTCTCTCTCTCTCTGATACAGGAGAAATGTGCTGTATCTGTTTAATGCGCTCAGCAATGATCCAGCTGTGAGTTACGTTCCATTTATTACGACTGATTTACAAGGAGACAGGTACGCGGTTATGAATTCGCAATAATTAGTCGTCGAGCGCTAGCCACGAGTATGAATAACTGCGTCCATAAATTTCCGCGGGCGTATCTTACGCGTGCGTGCATACACGCATATGGGCGTGCGTGCGCGCGCGTGCTCGCGTGCATGCGTGCGCGCTCGTACCCTTTTCCCGACTCGCGGGTATATACGACGTGGTGATCTCTCAAACTCCCGTTCCCTCCCCCTTCCCCGCCATCCGCGCATTTATTGCAGTGTCGACGCATCGATAATCTTCGATTTGTAAACAGGTGGAAATTAACGTTTCACGCGTATTCGCACATCGGACACCCGAAAGAGCACAGCCGCGATTTCTTATTCATATATTCATTTCGCAAGTTCCGGAACGTTTAAACCGGAATTACAAATGTGAAAATATTTCGATCAGAGCAAAAACACGCGATAAATGATAATGACTCCCTTGAAGTTAGACTCATGCACGAGGAGAAAATATTTATAGTTTCTTTTTTCGTATAAATTCTTTTTAATTATACCATGTTTCCTTAGTAGTACAGAAATAGGCTGTCAGTAAGATATATCTTGCTGAGGAACATAGGAAAAAGTACGGCTAAATTCAGCTTTATTTTGCGGCATTCGAAATCTTGAATTATTTTTTAATAAAATTGTAGCTGTTCATGAGAGTTAGAGTAGATTAAAGATGTATAAATATCAAAGTGATACGACCTACCATTTGGGAAAAAATCCCAAAAACACACCTATTCTGTTGAAATAAATGATATCGGTAAAATCCTTACAGGAAACGTATAAGAAATATTGTAAGAAATGAGGTGAAAGTTTTTATCAGTAAAATAATACGGATAATGCTAATAATGCTAGTAATATTTACTAATTCAGGATAACTTACCAAGCCATTAACTTAATCGTCGATTAATTCCGTCGTTGTAATTAGCGGAATTAATTACATATATAGGCCGATAGCTATTTGCTGGTCACAAGGAAATTAATCAACGATTAAGTCAATCGGAATTTAGTAAAAATTATCGTTAGTGCGTTTGCAACCGACTTATTTTACCAACAAAAGATCAAAAAACCAAAAAGTTTCTTAAATAATATGCTTGTAGTTGGAGGATGAAATTAAATTTTAAACTGTTGAACGAAAATTGTAGAAACAATGGCTGTTTAAAAATTGATTATCTAAATTTCGCATCTTTTTGTTATTTGACACTATTAACAAAAGTATTAAGTTTAATGTTTCTCTGAATTTTTTAGGTTTATTTTCGAACTACAAACATATTATTTAAGAAACTTCTGAGATCTTTCCGAGTCACTGGATTCATCTTTCCCGCAGATTACAGCGACATTTTTTGCAATCGTGAGTTCGACCACATTTATTTATAGATTTTCCTAACTAACAAAAATAGTAACATAAAGTGTAATAGTTGCTTGATTAATATACAATGTTTCAAAACATTTGGTTGGTCTACCTTCGCAAAATTAATTCCGAAAAATACACTTTTCTTCAGAGCGTTATATTGATTTGGCCCTTTAAAGAGTTGACTAGAAAAATGCTTGGATTAATTAGAGTCAGGAGACATTCAGACATTGCCATCGAGACGAACATTCCAAAGAGCTCGACGTTAAATACTTTCAGCGCACGCCCGCCGACGAGAGAATTGCCCGGCGGGCCGCGGCGATTCTTCGCTGTCCCAAATAATATCCGCTCTTACGGATAACTCCGCGCGTAACTCCGCTCGCGTGCGCGCCGCTCATTTCAGCTCCGTCCTGCTCCGCAGGACGGGGCGATGCAGAGGAACGAAAGAAATCTCACGGCGACCATTCCGAGGCTTATCTGCCGCGTTACGTTAACGTCATGCCACTCTATCTCCCTCATTGTCGGCCGTTTTTGCGCGGCTTGATCCCACCTCGCGTCGCTCCCGTCCGAGCGGAGGCAATTCCCCGACCTCTCGATCGTTATCTAAACGATCATCTTCTCGTACGGTCGCGCCAAGATAACCAGCCGGGATTGCTCTTTCCAGCCGGATCCGGCCGGGACGAACGATCGTCTGGATCCTCCGCGGCCCGGCTGATCCTCGCAGCATCAGCTCCTCTCCGCCGCGCCAACGACTGCGAATTAACTCTAGCCATTGTTACGCGCGCCCCCCGCGAACCCGCGACACTTTAAAAAGCGTCGATCGCCGCTCCCTTCGTGGACGAGACGCGTCGCGAAAGCGCGAGCTTTTGTTCCTCCTGATAATGCTCGACGTTTTTGCACGCGACACCCGTCGCGGGGGAGGGTTAAGCTATTCGAGCTAGCGGAGATCATCCCCTCGCACGCTCGATCACCCCCTTATGAATTGATTAATCGAGACCTCTTACATCATCGCCCGACGGCCGACTCGTTCCAGCCGGCTCCCTGTCGGAAGGGAAAATATATAAAACTCGTTAAAGGTACTCGGCGTTGCTCAGAGTTGTCACAGAGTGTCAATGGAATGATATCAGGGGAAGGAGGTGGCATGTTCAGGTCTCATGGTAGCTTACACTGAGAGAAAAAATACCTAAAAATTAATAAATATTTATTTGTACTAACAGCATATATTCACTTACATCGAAATTCTTCTATTTAAATAGAATAAATAATTGCTTTCATGAAAGATTAAGATCTTCTTGAGATTTCAAGAAAATCTATACTTTCTGGTATACTATTTGAGAACTATTTTAGTATAAGCAAGTATACTGTTAAGGGGACTGGAAAGCTAAATTGTCTGAAAATCGTGCGTGTTCTTTCACAATTTTTTATGACAAACTGAATGAATATACGGAAGTGTTATTTTGACGTGTATTTATACAATATATAAAGAGAAGAAAAATATAATTTTGATGATCAAATACTTAATATAAGTATAATACATGCAATTAAAATATATTTCGTTTTTCTTTTCAAAGTCGTTATTTTGCACTAATATCTTGATTTTCGATGGTTCAATTGAGCTGAAAATTTCCGTAAGCTTGACATTATCGTATAAACCACTATAATAGAAATTGAGTAAAAGTTAACAAAATTGCAAATATCTTAATAGAATATTATTAAATTTTTAGTTCTTTTATAGTAAAAAAATTAATATTTCAAAATTAAATATTTTCACGAGTTTGTCAGTGGTTCACACGATAACGACAAGCTTACGGAAATTTTGTACCTAAACTTCAGCTTAATTGAACCACCGAGAGTCAAGATATTACTGCAAAATGACGACCTTGAAAAGAAAAACGAAATATATTTTAACTGTATGTACCATAAAAACGAAATATATTTTAACTGTATGTACCATACACTTATATTGAGTATTTGATGATCAAAATTATATTTTTCTTCTCTTTATATGTTATATAAATATACATCAAAATAACATTTCCGTATATTCATTCAGTTTGTTATAAAAAACTGTGAAAAAACAAGCACGATTTTCAGGCAATCTGACCCTCCAGTCCCCTTAATATCCACTAAAGAGATGTTTACTATTTCTTAGATATTTCTTCTCTCTCAGTGTAAATTTTCCGCAGAGTCCCAGAGAGTAACTATGCAAAATTTAATTGAGATCGCTCAAAAAGATTAGCAGTTTACAGGAAACATACAGACAAACAAACGGATATCCAGTTTCATATGTGTATGTAGATAAATTTGGCGAAAATTCTCAGACGTTTCGTGCGTGGAATGTACGCAATTTCGAGAAAGAGAGGGAGAAAGAGAGAGAGAGAGAAATTCCACGCGGCTGCCGTCGGTACGCCGTCGACTTTGTTTCCCCCGCGATTTGACAAGTTAGTTTTCTTTTCTCACATCTGGCGGCAGCGAGGGCGCAATTAAATTTGGCGTGTTGTATAGCAAATGAACTTTTCACCACTCCGGAGTGATTCGCTGTTTATTTTTCGAAGTCTTCCGCTTTCGCGAAGTTCCCCCTTCTGTTCGCGCGTGTATTTCGTCAACAACGCGTTTATCAATTAAGCGCGCGGGCGAGTAGTTTCGCCGGTAATACTCTCAAATTTGCCGATCCTAAGGACGAATGACAAATTACGTCGTTATGAACGGACATGTCACCGTGCGACCTTATCGTCCAATCTCGAGCGCGGCTCGATCATTACTAGCGACATCGCGCTATGCGAATTTATCGTTCGATCTCGGACGCGATAAATTCGATCATTATAAACGACATCTCGCTACGCGATTTTATCGTACTGATCTCGAATGTGCGCGCCGAGCTCCGCGAGTCCAAAGGTAGTTTCCGTAGCTCGTTAGCCATCGATTCGCCAATTTCTCGTCGGAGACTCTCGACGGGAAAGTATGGCGCGCTACCGAAAGACCACAACTTGTTAACTAAAACACTCCAATTAGTTACCAGAGGATTCACGCGCTCGGCCACGACGAGCCAGCCTCCCTTGCGATCGTCCACTTGCACCTAGAGAGATTCGTAATCAAGCGTCTGTGTCATCGTACGGTAAGCACCATTTATTTTGCCACCCCATCCGTTTCCCCTCTTGTCCTTCGCGATTTACATATCCTCAGAAACCTAAAGAGGAAGGTATGATCCTTCGATTGTGCGCGGCGCACTGAAACAAGAATTTCGTAACAAGTACTGAAATTTCGTAGATTAAATTTTTCAGTTAAATAATGCAGGCCGAACATAAAGTGATAATTAGAAAATAATTTAGTTATATAAAGTAAATGCATAGTTTTCAGAATCTAGATTTGGTTGCTTGAACTATATATGCAGGTCATCGAACTAAATTCTGAAAATTAATAGCAAATTTAGAAGATTTTCCCGGAGATAAAAATTATGTTAAATAATTTTTTTATTTTATTCACAAAACTTCATCGTACTATTTAAACTATTTTAAGATATCTATATTTGTTATTTTTTAAATCGACGCTTTTTATCGTTTCATACATGAAGTTTCGTCGGTAGTTTCATTCGATCCTGTAGTAGTTGTCATCACTCAACCTTTCTCAGACTCCTTCACTCAATATTTTACTTTATCATCGAACAGAAGTGAGTTCTACGAACTATGACGGTATCTTACGCTTTTATCTTAATATAAGCTCTTAAAAATAACTGCATTTGTTTTAACGTTATTTCAGTTAATTTTCAATTACACCAATAAACCTTTCACACGTGTTCATTTCGAAATATTTGAAAGTATTTCATCGAGTTTCATGAGAATCGAAAGGTGGATCTCTCCGAAACTGCACCCGAGGAAAAGATCAGCTCTTAAATACAGTTTTTATATAACATAAATATAAAGTGTATACTTAAAAAAAGAGTAAATCCACTCTAAGTCCTAATTCATACGCGTAGACGCCAACACGAAATCGTTTCGCAGACACGTAGCGAACGCAATTTCGCGAGCGGGCAGAAATCCTTCGTCGTTGAAGCGTCCTGAATCGCGAATGCGGATCGCGAAACGTTGCAAAGAAAAGGAAAAAAGAGAAACATGCCGAATTTTATAGCGACCGCCGCACCCGCAAAGAATCCACCGTGTAACGCGAGACACACTCGCTCGACGACCTTCCGTGCCTTCGTGCGCACGACTCATAATTCAATTCCGTGTCGCGGAATCAGGACGATTAATCTTCAAGTCCCGCAAAACGAGCTCGACACGCTCCGTCCGTGAAAGTGTAAAAGGAGACCTCAAATTCTTTGGGTTTCGCGATCCGCGCGACTTCCGTCGGTAAAGCGCGGAAATAACCAACGGTTCTTAGGACCTCGCTCTTGACTATAATTCTCACCTAATTGTAATTAAGAGAAAAAATATCTGAAAACGGTAAAATACTTATTTGATCGATACTTCGCTGTAAAAACTGATGTGTTAAATTTAACATATTTCATGTGTCCCAAATCATCCACTCTCATTTATGTGTAAATTTAACACAAATGTGGTAAAAAGTAACACGCGTAACATGGAAAAAATTATACACAATAACACAAGAATTTAACACTTGAATACCATCAGGACTCACAGTTTGTGTTAAATTGACATATGTATAATGTTAAATTAACTAAAATAAAACGTTACTTTAATATTTGAGAGAAGTATTAACCTACGGTTTTGATGAAATGAAAATGCTAAATTGACATAATCTATGTCTGATATATTAAACATGTCAATTTAACACAACCTGTGATTCCTAATGGTATTCAAGTGTTAAATTCTTGTGTTAATTTTTTCCATACTATGTGTGTTACTTTTTAACACATTTGTTTTGTGTTAAATTTACACATAAATGAGAGTGGATGATTTGGGACACATGAAATGTGTTAAATTTAACACATCAATTTTTACAGTGTAGTGACCTATATTTATTTAAGTCTAAATTCTTTTATTGAAATAGAACGAACAATTTTTCATAAGAAGCTAAGGTTTTTTTGAGGTTTTAAGAGAATATATATTTTCTTGTTTGAAAAATATTTTATATATTAATACACAGTAAAAAATTGTATAGTAAACGTTACATCAAGATGATATTTCTTTTTTCTTAAATGTTTTCCTGTAAAAGTGGACTACACTGAAATTGTAGTTCACAAAATAAAACGTGCATAACATGTTTAAACACATAACAATAATAATAACAATTTTGATCGTAATTTATATAGTTTGAGATTACACAAATTTCGTTGTAATGTTTATTACAATCTTTCCTTCATGTATAAGTATGTTAGTATTCATCGCAAATAAGCATTTTTTTACCGTTTCGTTGATATTTCTTTTCCTTCAGTATATCTGAAACGTGTTGTGGAATTTTTGCGACGGCGATCATCCGCTTTTCACGTCAGACAGACGCACATAATTAATTGGCGTTTGATGAATAATTACAGTTTCATAAGTACACGATTATCTATCAATGCGTACTAATTCGATAGGTAGCGCGCATGCGGTTCCACAATAACAATAATAATTGCGACGCATATGCGCAACGCGCAGTGCCATAAGTACGAATCTATAATTAATTACGCTTTCGATTAACGACGAAAAAAGAAACAGCTCCCGCGGACGAATATCGTTCCTAAACCGATTGTCAATTATTCTAACGCGACAGGAATCGATTTTATGACACAAGTATAATACACGCTCGATCATGCGTCGAGGTGACGTACAAATTGCGCGTCGCACACGCATACACGCGTGTCATGTGTCATTAGTTGGTAATCGAGCTAATTATTACACGGAGGTGAACGCGACGACCGGCCGACGCGATGAAATTAACGGTTATTATTTTCGGAATTCAATATAATTACGCGATTTTATTAAATTAACGGTTATTTTTTTCATCGCGCGATTCCGCGAGTAATTTTATCGCCGGCGAAGCATCGCGATACGCTAATCTTTCTTTCTCTCTCTTTTTTTGTCTCTCTCTCTCTCTCTCTCTCTCTCTCTCTCTCTCTTCGCCCCGCCCGTCGCAATTACTCCGATTAACTGTATTAAAAATAAACGCGCGTTACATAATATAGCCGCGGTATCGAATACGGGAATGCGCCGCACAAAGTGAAAATCTAAGCAAAACCTGATAAAAAATCCAATTTTGTATGTGCATGCTAGATGATCTTTACTTAATATATTGATGTCTTTACTTAATTTATTAATATGTACTTAATATATTGGTTGCCAAGCAACCACATCTATATTAATATTAACTAATGTTAACGTCAACCTGCAATATTTTTTTATAATACTTTAACTGAGAATGTGTTAAATTTTTAGATTTTTTATTTAAAACATAATTTAGTATACTAGCCGGGAATATCTTAAAATTTCTTTAACTGCGCGCTGTTTCGAATTTATACAAAGAGAATATTACGGTTTTTTCCATATAATTCTTTTCAATTTTACTATATGCTTCTCGTAGTCCAGGAAAATAAACTGTCAATAAGATCTGTCTTGCTAAGAAACACAGTACTCTCTAAATTTCTTAGAGTGAAAACTGGAAGTATTTTCACTCGAGGCGATAGTGAAAATACTATCCTTCAAAATCATAAGAGTGAACGTTTCCCTCAAGATTAAAATGACTTTGACTTCATTCCATATGAGAAAATGTTTCATCGATTGAAATGAAAATATATCAGATTCACTCTTCAGTTTCGACCGAAAATATTCACTGAACGATTTACAGAGTAAAGAATTCACTCTACGAGAGTAAAAATAACATAAAGTGACTCGGCTGTCGCTTTACTTTTCGAGTGAAATTTCACTCTAAGAAATTTAGTGAGCAGTTCCTGCAACACACACATAGTAAAATAAAATATTAATTTTACCATTTTTTACATGTCCATTTTGTATTTTATATAAAAATAACTCATTTGTGATGTGTTACTTATCAATGAATTACGAATGTAACGATGTTAATTAATTGACACTCACAGATTTTTTTGTTACATTCGTGTTTGTTATTTTGATTTTAAACTCAATTTTTAATAACAATATAAAGAATAGTAAAAAAATACATGTAAGAATAGTTGAAATAACTCGTAGGAAATGGGACATTTTGTTTGTAATATGAACATATACAAAGGTGAACGTGTTATAATTTATTTTTCATGTTATATTAACATGATATTAATTACTTTAACTTAACTTATTCGTGATAGAAATATTTTTTCTTAATAAATTTGATTATTCTATATATCAAAATTTAAAATAATTTGAAGATTTGCTTTTTAATTCTTATTAATATTAAAGTAACTTTAAGAAATGTCTTTTTTAAATAATTGTATTAAAAAAGCTCAAAATAATATTCCATTTCTAACTAATATACAAAAAACGTTAAGTTATTAAATTGACATTAATATAACAAATATCACGAAAATAATAACATATAAGTAATATGTTAATTTCACATTGAAATAACAGTCAAAAATGGGTGACACATGAAAATTTTGCCATGTGTACACAAGATTTATAACTGTATACACGAAGAAAAATAATTTTACTCTTTTAGTAAGAAGACCACGTATAAAATATATATCTTGATTAGTAGGTCTAAAGTCTTCGCAAGAGATCTCTACAGATCTCCTGTCGACTCTTAATTATATACGGAGAAAAATAAGTTTACACTTTTAACAAAATTGTCATTGCTACTGCATATTCGTAATGACATTAAAAAAATTTAGTTGATGTAACTAATTTTACAAATTATTCGTTATCAGAGCAGAAGTAGTTTCATTGCCAGGATAGAAAAAATTTGTTAAGTGTATTTGTCCTAAGAATCAAACTATTAATTTGCTATTGATGCAAAATTATATATCCTTAGCAAATTTATTTGCTATCGGGGCAAAACTGCAACTGCTTATATAAATCCATCATGGTTCTTACAGTAAAATAATTTGTTCAGCAAATAATTGATTCAGCAAATTATATCCAGCAAATAGTGATTAGTACACTGAGAGAAAAGACTGGTAATTATAACAAACTGCCTTTAGTTATAGAAATTCGTTGAATCCTTAGTATCTAATACTAAATATTATAATAATTACCAAATATTTAATAGATCGGGAGTATGACGTAATTGCATTCACAGTAACATTAATTAAATAATTTAATAATAGTTACTTAATGTTAAATATTTAATATGAAATATATTACAGTTATGAACAGATATTTTATAATTGTTATGAAATTGTTATATCCCATATAATAAAAGATTCAGTAGGTACGAGTTCTATTTTGTTACTAGTATAAGTATGTTTTGTTGCAGCACAACGAAAAATTCATTCATTTGCAATTATTACATCGTTTCAATATCTATTATTACAGGTGGTTGGTTGAACCTACCAAACATTTTGTAACTATTACAAAATCGCTTATTTTGTTCAACTATTCAATAAGTTTTATTTACCAAATATATTCTGGAAGCAAATAAATTTTACTTCTGTCAAATAAATAATTCATATTATAGAACTAAATTAATTAATAAGTATTGCCATAGCTTTGGCCCGCTATATTTACGTCTACCATTTAGTAATAGTAACCAAATTTTGTAATATTTACTAAATCCTTCTCTCAGTGTACTCTTAACAAATCTGTTTGTTGTCCATATAATAACGAAAAGATTTTGCTAGACCAGCAGAAAATTTGTTGGGCCAGAAAATTATTTTCCTCCGTGTGTAAATAGCGCAGTGCGAACTGAAGGGATGCAGAATTACTGCAGAATGTCGATCTATTCCTCGGTTAAAAGTAATCCTATATAGTACTCTTTGCCATAAAATCCTCTCCGTGTACAATCTGCAATATTGCTCGAAAACGACACGGCGCGTTTCGCAGCTGCTCCCACGCGCTGTTATCCGCTCGACTTCTCGGGGGCGCTACTTTGAGTATCGGACAATCGCGCGCGCGCGCACACCTCTGGACCGGTAATGGGATTCCGCGGGACTCTCTATAATTCCCTTTCCCCTCTTCTGTTCCTTGCTGAAAACGAAATTCCGTTGCCGCGACGTCTTTAAGTAACGACCACCATCACCGCCGCCGCCATTCGTGTGCCGATACGACCTCGAGCAAAGAGCGCAAAGTGAATTTCCATTCGGTCGAGTGCGAGGTCCATTCCAAGCCGCGGCGCCAATTCCTTTTTTCACCGGCGTTTTCCCTCGTTCTTGCCTCGCTCCGTTGCGTTTTAAACGAAATCGAGTCCGTCCGCCCGCCCGCCCGTCTGCGCGCATCTCTCGTCGCCGCGATAAAATTCGCTAGGAAATTGTTTCGCGCCGTGCAGCCGAGCTTAAACTCTTCCCGACGCACTTGGGGGTCGAAATAATCCGGCGGAATGTATTCCCCGATCGCATGCGCTACTCTGATGGGACACATCGGCTCGCCCAGGAATTTGCTTTATTTCACTGCACTCTCCACGTCTACACGTGACTTCCGTTCGCCCGTGAATATATGTGCGAAAAGAAAAAAGAGGAGAGTATGACACGCGTTATTAGCGAGCGATTAATCAACGCGAATCTCGATACGGCCGTGACCCGGAATCTAATCGCGCGGCTACAATTAGCTCCGTTTATTTTCGCGTATTTGATCAACTGTGACGTTTAGTATCAATTAGAGGGAATGAGCTTTTGCCAGAGCGCGCATCTCCGCCGTAACTCTAATCTAAAGCTAAGCCGTTAAGTCGGGATAGTTATCGCGCACGAATAGCTCGCACAACGCGTACACTACGGGGTGTATCGTAAAGTACGGCGCGTATTGCCCGTAGAATTTGGACACCTCGCTTCTTCAGCCGACGCGCCGGCGGAGGTCTACTCGTAAATCTTTCGGAGGTGTATAGAAGTGCCTCAATCATTCCCCCGAAACTGCGTTTCAATGCTCAGATCTTTTTATAGTACCCGTGTGTGATCTCGACTTCAGTAAAATTTTAATTTCATTGTCTGTAAAACAGAGAGAAATATTGCATACACACAGTAAAACATATCTCTTAAATTTATAAATAATTTATGAGTTTAATTTACGTCCCCGATAAAACCTTTAAAAGCGATATTATTTTACGAGAGAATTTCCGTAAAATAATATTACTGTTTTATACATGAGAGAAATATTGTAGTAAAAATTATGTAAAAATTATATTTCCTTTCGCAATGCTTCTGACAAGCTGCGCTGTATTGAAATTGTAATATAAACTTTATAATTTGGAAATAATAATTTCTATATAAAAATAAAATTTGACAATATCTGCCTGGTACACGATAATTGCAATAATTGCAATAATTGCAATAATTAATTGCAATAATTTTGTGATAAAGAGTCAAACGTACATAACATTTTTTAAAAAGACTGAGAGAATGTCAAGCGTGGAAAAAAGGTAAAATATTTGTTATTTTTTAAAAGGTATCAAAAGTATACAATTAATCGGGATGAGCAATGTGGATGTCAATAATATTAATAATAATTTGGATAAAGGGTCTATTTGACATGGAAGGCTGATTCGACGCATACAATGGTCCGGAGATAATTGTACGTCATGTGCATTTGACGTCACGTTTGACACTATCAAACATTATTATCTTCCCACAGTATAAATTTAATTTCGCGCTAACACCTACGAATAGCGCTCTTACAGACCTTAATTCTCCCACTCTAATTGTATATTTTTAAACGAACAGTAATTTTGCTTTTAATTCTGTATAGTTGCATATAGTTCAAGGTTATAAAAAGATTTTCTTCAACAAATTTTCTATCAAAAAACTTTCTATATTTTTTCTATATGTGTGATATGTTGTATCTAGATCTATAAAATTACCTAGATAAATTACCATCAGATTTTCAAAGTGACGATTACTTACAGTAAGAATTACGGTAATTATTAATAATTTTGGTAAAATTCGTTGTTAGTTTCATGCATAAATATTCGTGTTTTCCGCACTAATGCATAGGATAAAGCAATATTCTTCTTATTTTCACATCAAATGTATATCTGATGATCTCTGAAATGTCTCTCAAATGAAAAAAAGGAAACTATTTACAATCCTCGGAGACTATTAATGTTTTC
This sequence comes from Odontomachus brunneus, assembly GCF_010583005.1. NCBI lineage: Eukaryota > Metazoa > Arthropoda > Insecta > Hymenoptera > Formicidae > Odontomachus > Odontomachus brunneus. The sequence goes on along the minus strand of NW_022639512.1, from coordinate 1,629,862 downwards.
ATATTTCTTAAAATACTACTAAAAATTTCCAATTATATACTACAGTCATGTCACTGAAATAGCAAGATAATAAATAAAAATGCTGTAAGCCTGTAATGGTATGAAAAATATAGATTGAGACTTCAAAATTTTCTTGAAGTTTCTCTAATTATGTACCTAATTTCCTAATTACATATATATTATATATATGTAGTATATCAATATAAAGTAACAAAATAATTTATGGAAAATATAAGTTAAATAAAGAGTCTCACTCATCCTAAATGCTCTTTCGAGCTTTATAAATGCTCCTTTTGAGCTTCATTTTTTTATTCCTGTAATTTTTTTGTAAATTTTGCCAGCTTTCAAAAGTTACTGTAATGCACCGAGTAAGTTACCGTCAAGCTGAATCATTTTTATCTCTAGTTGTATGTCACTGATAATTTATGCGAAATACGTATTTGTACACGGAGAAAAATAATTTTGCGCTTTTAGTAAAATCGTCGTTGCTACTGCATATTTGTAGTGACATCAAACAAATTTAGTTGACGTAACTAATTTTACAAATTATTCGTTATTAGAGCAGAAGTAGTTTCGTTGTCAGGATAAAAAAAATTTGAGTGTTTTGTCCTAAGAATCACGTTAATTTGTTATAGTAAAATGATCTATGATCTATGATTTAATACGCCTTTGTACGTGGCATACATTGTTTTATAAAATTATAACAACTTAACATAAAAATACAAGATGTTTTACTTAAAAAATCCGTCGGTTATCAGAACAAAAGCACATTTGTCGTTTAATGATTATTCAAAAACAGATCAAATTGCAAATCACTTCTCATTATTTGTCATTTTAACAAACATACATTGCCTAAGAAAAAAAAGAAGAAAATAAAATATTATAGTATCTTTCATATAAATTTTTTTCAACTTTACTATGTTTTTAGTAGTCCAAGACAAAATAATGTATAAGTAATAATTAGTAAATTTATTTGCTATCGAAGCAAAACTGCAACTGCTTACATAAATCCATCATGGTTCTTATAGCAAAATAATTTATAGATTCAGCAAATACTTGTTAATATTCTTAGCAGATCTTTTTGCTGTCCATATAATAACGAAAAGATTTTGCTAGACCAGCAGAAAATTTGTTAGTCCAGCAAATTCTTTTTCTCCGTGTACTGAATTTTGCATGTTGTTAATTTTCTGACGGCACGGAGCGGAGAATTTCGTGTCGGAGCTGCAAAAGGACTGCAGGAAGCGACGTCGACCGAGCTGGCGATCGAATCGCCACGATGCGGCACAATGCGAGTCGGATTTTTCCCCGATGCGGCACATCCGCACGGAGTTACGCCCGCGGGGCATAATCGTTAAACTTTCCGTCGGGTCAATCGCACGGCCTGTATGTGCTCGGTGCTCCTCCCATAAATTATAGTCCGCGCACGAAACAGGGCGGAACGAACGCGGCACACGATGCCGTTCGGGGTTACCCAAGGCTCGGCGCGCGCGCGCGCGCGCGTAGTCAATTTGAGAGCATGAATTATACCCGGTGACCGGTACCGTTTCGTTTCCGTCGGCCGGAGGAATGCCCGGCTTATCGTCTAATAAAGCGCCTTCCCCTCGACGCTGATTGCGAAACGGACACCCTCGCGGCGACACGCTTGCGCATTGACAGGAAACCCATGTCTATCGATCTATTATTTCACGCTACCGGATAGTTTATTAAGACGTGTCGGCCAATAAATGCGCCTCGGCCCGATTGCGCTGCAAAACGCGTCCTCGACGACGACAGCGATCCTCGCCGCTTTATATTTCACCGCGAGATAATAACGGCGCCGATAAATAATGTGTCAACGGTCCCCGGTCGTGTCGTCTGTTGTCTCGTTCGACTCGCTATGCGAGTACCCTTCGCTTTTCTCATTGAGTCTCTAAAAGCTAATAAAAGCGGGATGATTGATTCATTTCTGCTATCTTTTGTGATTTTTTGCTCTTCTTTCTCTTATTCGATATACTTCATCTGCTTCTCTCACTATTTCATTACTATTCTTACTATCTTACTGTTCCTTTAATTTCACTACAGAATTATATGAGAAATATTATAACATTTTATTATTTTTATATTATTAATATTCTTACTGAATTATTTTTTATACTCCAACTTTGGTTGATGCGATAAGTAATTTCGAATTTTTTTCAGATACACGGAAAAAAGAGATGTGGTGTACCTAACAAAAAATATTTAGTTGTAAGCAAATAGCTGCATCATTCTACATATCTTTGTATGATAGTTATATGTATGGTTGATTTCACTTACTTACTTTGGTGTGTCAACTACATCAATGAAGTTGCGTGTGATCTGGTTGTGGCAACCAGAAATTAATAAGAGGATTATTTTGCATAGACAAGCTAAATATCGATATAATTGCATTAATCAATGCTATATTGCAAAGCAGCGATGTTAGAAAACAAAAGCAATTCACTACGCGCAAGCTAGAGATGTATACATGTAAAAACTGGTTCTGATTGTATAAATATACATTTGTAGTTGCCGTGTAATGAGCCGCATTTGTATTAACCATGTATTATCACTGCTGCAACATAACTCAACCATTGCTCTTTGGTTACAGCAACCACATAAATAGTTGTTCTGTATTTTACTATTGAATCTGGTTGGCACAACCAGATTTCTGTATGGATCAACCATATTGTTTTTTCCGTGTAAAATTAAATATTCATATTTTTACATCTTCACTAGCTTAAACTACCCGGCGTTGCTCGGGGGTTGCTTATATCTAGAACATCTAAACTTAAATTACTACAGAGTGTCAAGGGGATGAAATTAAAGGGAGAAGATGTGGTGTGTCCAGATTTCAACGTACGATCATAGGGAATAGCTTATCAAGATGTTAAGAATTAATAGGGAATATACAGGCAAACATATTCTATTTTATATATATAAATAATTTTATGAAACAACGCTTACACCATTGATCTATGATTTAATATGCCTTTGGCGTACATTGTTTTATAAAATTATAACAACCTAACATAAAAATACAAGACGTTTTACCTAAAAAATCCGTCGACTATCAGAACAAAAGCACATTTGTCGTTTAATAATTGTTAAAAAAACAGATCAAACAGTTGCAAATCACTTCTCATTATTTGTCATTTTAACAAACATATATTGCCTAAGATACAAATCACATTTGTTCTCATCTATTTAGGTTCGATTAGTTGTGTTTCCATTACAGAAGTGTTGTTTAGAGCAGCAAAAATTGAAAGTAACAAATCATTTATTCTTACTACAAAATTATTTGCTGTTCCGAAATAATAACAAATATTTAACTTTATTTGAAAAGATCCGAAATTACTTATTATACTAACCAAAATTGGAGTATCAAAAATAAAACAATAAAAATAGTAATAATATAAAAATAATAAAATATTATAGTATTTTTCATAAAAATTCTTTTCAACTTTACTATGTTTTTAGTAGTCCAAGACTTTCAGAAAGGTCTATTTTGCAAAAGGAGCATAGTAAATACTCCATATTTTACTGGAAATATCGCCTACAAATATAGCGAGTATTTCAATAGAACATTTCAGTCCCTGAAATATAAGTAGTGCATATCAATAAAACAATTGTCGCAGATACTGATATTTTGTTAAGTTAGACACACTACGGCGTTATTTTTAACAAAATATTAATTACGGCCCCATTTTGTTTTTATCAAATAGGAAAGAATATGACAGAAAACATTAGATAATTAAAATGTTTATACTTGCAATCTCTAGTATTTGAACAAAAATTTTATCTAAAAAAATATTGTACAAAAATATTCTTGAGATCCTCTCAAGAGACCACACGTCGTAGTCTAAGGATTAAATTACCAAAACTGTTTTTCTCAGTGAGCGCGTCTCGATACACGAAACTCCGACACTTTAATCCGACGGCGACGCGATCATTGGACGACACACCTGCACAGGCTACTCCTAGTCGACCTGACGCGCTTTATAAGTTTTGCTCGTTTTCGGACATTGCTGTCGACGATGCCGCGCATCGAGAGAGCCCTCGGTGGAAGGCGCTCTTCGCGAGCCATCTCGCATGCGAATGCACGCGTACAACGCGCATACCGAGGTGCGTTACACTCGAAAAAGCGCGGAGCGCGCCTCTAACAGCCGGCCGATATTTGCATACGTCTCATTAGCGATCGTTAATTGCGAGCCGACGAGCGCCTCCGCTTTAAGTGCCCGCCAGGACTTCTCCGCTTTTTCCTCTCGCGATAATGAAGATATCCGTACATTCGTTCGTTCACGCGAGCCAGCGAGCGAACGTACGAGCGAACGGGCGACGGACAATTAAGGCTCCGGCGATAACACTCGAGTCGCTGGGAAAAAATGCGACAGGTAATGCAATGAACGCGTTGCACTGAAAAAAAAACTAGAATTTAAATAAAAAAAATTAATTTAAGTAAAAAATTCGTAAATAGTTAACTAAATCTAATAGTTAACAAATTTCTGCTACCAAGATTTGACATTAAAAAAATTTCCAGAATCTAGTTTGATCATCTACACTGAAAAAAATTTAGTTAATACGAGTTAAACACAAAGTGACAATTAGGAAATAATTTAGTTATATAAAGTAAATGTGTAGTAAATAGGTACTAAAACTTAGTACCTATAACACAGGCTGCACAATTATTATTAAATCATCGTAATCTTTTTTTTCAGTGTAGATTAACTTTGATCACCTAAATGTATAGTTCAAGCAACTAAATATTAGTTTTCTGGGAACTACACATTTACTTGATATAACTAAATTATTTCCTAATTGTCACTTTGTGTTTAACTCGCATTATTTGATTGAATAGTTTAACAACAATTACCCTATTTTGGTACTTGTTACGAAATCTTTCTTCTAGCGTACAATAAACGCGCTAACAGACTATATTTGTCCGCGCGTAGCGCATAGACGACCCGCTAATAATTGTTTTATTGAGAGCTATCGCGGCACTAGTTTGTTGCGCTAATTGCACAGGCAAATCACACGTGTTTTCCGAACGCTCGTCTATTTGCGCATCGAGCGCACTCACCGCGAGAGGTTTATGCCGTTACTATTAGATCATCATTAGCGTGCCCGCACACGGACGTCTATAGTCTTCATTAAGAGACACTTTTCCCCGGGTTATGACCCACCGCGCGTACATAGAAAAAAATCTTGTAATAGTTAACATATGCATTAGATATTGAGCACTTCAGTGCGATATTTGATGTAATTAATATCAAATATATTAGGTGGTAAACTTAGTTCCTGCAGCTCACAGTTAGATGACGTTAGTTGTAGGTGTAATTTATTTTGACACCTGAAACTGGCTGCATTTTAGAGGTTAGACATTTGTCAATAAAATTCAGTGCGAAGAGATTCACTTAAGCGAGTAGTGCTATTTTTTCTTTTGATTAAATATGGAACGTGATAAGTTGTTTTTTCGACATGTGCTGCTTCATTACTTTGACTTGAAAAAAACTGCAGCTGCAGCTCATAAATTGCTTTTCGAAGCTTATGGCAATTATGCTCCATCGGAAAGAACATGCCAAGTATGGTTTCAGCGATTTAAGAGTGGTGATTTTGATGTCAATGATAAAGAACGCTCAGGCCAACCGAAAAAGTTTGAAGACACCGATTTGCAGGCATTATTGGACGAAAACTCTACTCAAACGCTCCAAGAATTGTCTGCAGCATTAAATGTTACTCCGATGGCTGTTTCCAAACGTCTACATGCAATGGGAAAAATTCAAAAGGAGGGAAAATGGGTACCACACGAATTAACCGCAAATGCCATTGCGAATCGCTTAAACATCTCTATTTCTCTGCTCGCCAGGCAGAAAAAGAAGAGTTTTTTGTGGCGCATAGTGACTGGCGATGAAAAATGGATATACTTCGATAATCCTAAACGAAGAAAATCATGGGTAGACCCTGGCCAACCATCGACATCCACACCAAAGAGAAATATTCATGGCCACAAAGCAATGCTTTGCATTTGGTGGGATATGCACGGCGTCGTTTATTATGAGCTACTCAGACCGAACGAAAGTATCACGGGGGATCGATATCAATCACAATTAAACCGTCTGAATGAAGCATTGTTGGAAAAAAGGCCAGCAGTAGCCAGCAATCGACGTAAAGTCATGCTTTTGCACGACAACGCTCGACCACACGTTGCCAAAGCCGTCAAAGAAACACTGATGCAGCTCGAGTGGGAAGTTCTCCCGCACCCAGCGTATTCACCAGACTTAGCTCCTTCGGACTATTACTTGTTCCGGTCGATGCAGCACGACTTGGTGGATACACACTTCAGAAATTACGAGGATGTGCGAAAATGGATCGACGAATGGATTGCATCAAAAGACCAATCGTTCTATCGTCGCGGAATCTACGCGTTGCCCGAAAAATGGGAAAAATGTATAGCTAGCGAGGGAAAATACTTCGATTAATGTATTTTTTGCTTTTGATGTCGAAATAAATGAGTTTTTTAAACAAAAAAACCGCAGGAACTAAGTTTACCATCTAATAGTAATAGTTACCACACACAACCATCTGATAACAATTACAAAATGATTAGTAAAACAAATTCTTCATTTAGTTGATACAATTAAATGGTATGGTATTTATTTTTTAATTTATTGAATGTAATGATTGATTTTAGTAGATTTTTTCTGCTAAACTCAAATCCGGCTGCTAAATTGGCCTATTACTTCTCACTTCAGACTTATTATAACCTAAAAATGACAAAAGTGACTAAAAATGACAAAAATGGTCTTCTTGGAATTTTTAGCTTAAAATATCTTAGAAATCTGGCGTGATAGAGCAGTTTGAGAGACGGATTTAGGATGCGAAAGACCTTCGGGATTATCTATGCAAGTCTGGGAATCAGAGCAAAAGATAGAAATTGTCGGCCTAGGTTATCTTATATCCTTTAAGGTAATATCAATGTATAATAAGATATAATCAATGTATTCTTCATTGAAATGCTATAACTACAATAACTGGTGATACAGTTAGAAATACAACATTACAATTATAGTAAAATCTCGCTAGAAGGATCTCGAGTCGAAATTTTGATCCTACTTTTGATTTCAATGTTCCATTTAACTCTTACTTGGACCCTCTGGAGCTAACATCAACCTCTGTTGGTTGTGTTTAACCTACTAGCTTTGCCGAGAGCTTCTCTTTGGAACCTACAAGTGACATTTTGTGCGTTTTCTGCCGTTTAGAGGCGTTAAGTAGGATTTCAGTTTCCACGTTACACATACGCTGATCCTTCAGAATGTACAAATGTTAGGAGATTCAGGTCTAAAGTAGGATTAAAATTTCAACTCGGGATCAGTTAATGGCGACTATTCCCATTATTGCCGCACTTTGCAAACGCAAACAGTGTTGTTGCATGCAAGGCTTGTGAAGACTGTTAATTCTATTGCCATAAACGTAAAAAGTTGGATTAGATATAACGCATATAACGAATTTGTGTATTACACTGAAAGAAAAGAAATGGTTGTTCTAACTAAAATTATAAAATTATTTTTGGTCCCAGCTGTATATTTTGTAGTAAAATAGCAATAATAATATGCATATAAGATTATTATTACTAATATTATAGTAAAATTCAGTGAAACAATTATTTCTTTATAGTAATTATTTCACGTAATAATTGTAGTAATTCCATAATTTAATATTAATTATTCCCTCTGTGTGATTATAGCTGCAAATATCAAACATTTTGTGTCTCGGTGTAAGGCATGATTACGATGTGCTTTTGTGCCGTGATATGCAAATTCGACGCTCGTTATCGCGTCGCGACGAGCCTTGAAAAAGTTTGCGCTATGACGTTGGGCGGTCGAGCGCATAATTTTGGATCTGATGTTTACTATTACGGTTTAATAACCATAATTATCGGTCGCGAGTTGCGATTATGGTCGCTACTTCGGCCGGCCCCGGCGAGAATAATTGGGCGGTGGACGTAATCGTTTTCGGTCGTAAACGGAGCGGTAACGCGGCAATTAAAATCGTAATTACGAGTAATGATGACCTACCGCTGCTCGCGGACGTTCGTTTAATTTCTCCGATTTAATTACCGCGACCGTGCACAGCCGTTTGCAATACCGCCGCGCAGCCTTGCGACCCGCTCGTTCGTCCGCCAATTTCGGGAATACATTTCGGGAAAATCACGAGCTAAAACCGGGGAAAAACCGCGACGAGTCGTCTCGTCATCTCGCGTATTCCAATCAGCGCGCGACTCAGCGATTCGTCGTCGCGCTCCACGCGATTTAATCCTCCCAGATCCCCGCGTCTTTATTGATTACAACAGATAGATAGGTGGAGCAGCAGAGCTGAGTTTATTCACCCCTTTGGGCAGTATTTTAATTGACAAGACATAATTAATAAATTAGTAATTGCAAATAATAAGTAGGCGAGTGATCCAGTCTTAGACAAAACAGGACAAGAAAAAAAAGAGAAGAGTTGAATATAAAAAGATAGGAAAGAGAAAAAAAGAAAGATTAAATAACGAATTTACGAGAAGCCAACTTAATACACTATAAATTAATACATCACAACAAAAATAAACCTCGCTGGTGTAAATCATGTTAAGCAAGGATATTGATATTTTGTGACTCGCACCTCAACAAGCGTTGATAGAATTTATAATGAAAGAAAGTCAAGACTGAAAGAAAAAATGGTTGATCTAAAATTATAGTTGTTCTTGGCTTTAATTATATTTTTTATTGTGCTGACACAAAAACGCTGGTAGCAACATGCATATAAAGTCATTATCACCAACATTATAGTAGAATTTAATTAAAAAATTCATTTTCTTGCCCATCATTTATGGTAATTGTTTCTCTATGTGATTGTTGTTACAAATATGCCAAACATTTTTTCTCAGTGAAGGAGAAAGTTTCAGTGATTGCTTTAGGAAGAGAATTCCAAAAATAAGATGAAGCGACAGCGAAGAACTCATTATAGATTTCGGTACACGACAAGTTGATATGATCAACTTAAGAGACAGAGGAAGAGAGAGAGAGAGAGAGTGAGAGAGAGAGAGAGAGAGAGAGAGAGAGAGAGAGAGAGAGAG
>NW_022639512.1:1596770-1620433 GCF_010583005.1 Odontomachus brunneus | reverse complement strand
GAGAGAGAGAGAGAGAGAGAGAGAGAGAGAGAGAGAGAGAGAGGGAGGTAAGGAGGACAGAGATCGGAAATTCCCGTGATCGCAGATTAATTTGAATATTCTTCTCGAATTTCTCACGGTAGAGTTTCGAGTCGTTCAACGAAAACACTCGAAGGCTGAAAAGGCACGTTCTCCGCTCGCGCGCTGGGTGCGAAAGGGTTAAGCGTTCGGCCGACGCGAACTTCGTTCGTAAATTCGCCAGGCCGATATTACAGCTCGGAAAACCAGTTTCGCGCGACGACTCGATGGCCGATAAGAGTTAAGTTACTGTGACGCGCTCGCTCGCTCGTACGCTCGCGCGCACATTTAAGCGCACCGGCTACTGGACGCCACGCGGTGGCTGCTACAAAGTTATCGTTGACGCGCGTCTTGACGTTAAAAAATAGCCGGCACGAAAAGAGACAGCCGACGGCGACAACCGGTGATTAGGAAGAGCATAAATCACCGCCGACCGAGGCACTTGACGCCCTTCGCGGCGTTATCCGCCACGTAATAATAACACGATGACAGGGTTGCGGCGAGGGAGAAAGGGGATAATTATCCCCGCGGAATGAGAGATGCGGTCCCCGCGACGCGCGCGTTTTATTCAAGAGGCCGATCGTGGAATGGACGCGTCGACGCGATAATAGCTGGGGGCGCTAACTCGCCGTTCCCGGGAGTAATTTATTCGTCGAATTTCGACGGGGTCGGGGCACAGCGACGCGAGATCTGCAGAGGCCCCGCGATTTTTCAGCGACACATCGGCCCGTCTCTTTTAACGATAAATGAGCCTCTAAAAGAGGCTTAGGAGCTACGTAATTGACTGAGAAGCTATATTTAATCCGTAACAAGTACCATGCCTTTTTAGTCAAGCTATAGGTACACTGAGAGAAGCATTTAGTAAATATTATTAAAATTTGGTTACTATTACTAAATGGTAGATGTAAATATAGCGGGCCAAAGCTATGGCAATACTTATTAATTAATTTAGTTCTGCAAAATAAATTATTTATTTGACAGAAGTAAAATTTATTTGCTTCCAGAATATATTTGGTAAATAAAACTTATTGAATAGTTGAGCAAAATAAGCGATTTTGTAATAGTTACAAAATGTTTGGTAGGTTCAACCAACCATCTGTAATAATAGATATTGAAACGATGTAATAGCTGCAAATGAATGAATTTTTCGTTGTGCTGCAACAAAACATACTTATACTAGTAACAAAATAGAACTCGTACCTACTGAATTTTTATTACATGGGATATAACAATTTCATAACAATTATCAAATACCTGCTCATAACTATAATATATTTCATATTAAATATTTAACATTAAGTAACTATTATTAAATTATTTAATTGATGTTATTGTGAATACAATTACGTCATACTCCCGATCTATTAAATATTTGGTAATTATTATAATATTTAGTATTAGATATTAAGGATTCAACGAATTTCTGTAACTAAATGCAGTTTGTTATAATTACCAGTCTTTTCTCTCAGTGTACAATGCGGTTCGGTGAACCCCAATAAATTTTTGCCATTTTTAACATGATAATAAAAGGTAGAAAGAAAATTTTATAGATCGAAAATAATACTTTACGAATATTATGTTACAACTAGACATATATAATAACAGTCTCAGTTTTTCAGTAAAAGTTTTCTAAAAGAAAACGTCAACTGATTATAAAATGAACACAATGTGGACAGTGTCGAAATAAAATACACTGAAAGACAAATAATCGGAAAAAGAAAAAAATTTATGTTTTAATCTAAGTCTAAAAATTATAGATTATATAAAAATATAAACAAGTATTGTTAAATTAAATACAATATTAAAATCTTAGAAGGTTTTTAGATGCAATCGTTACAGATAGTGGTTGCACATTTGGTGCATACTGGTTTATTGCATCTAACATATACTTCTTTGGACTTCATATCTTTACTTCTAGGACATATACTACATCTTACTCTGGATGGCAAAATAATTTTAGATCTTTCAGTTTCTTCAATTTTTAAAATAGATGAAATTATTAAACGCAATGGCTTATGAATATATTGAGTTGTAAGACATCTCTTAAGTTCAGATTCTACTAACTCAAAGGCAAGAGCTTTTACTCTTTTGCATGAAGAATGAGTCATATTGAGCTGAACATTAAAAAAATTATTTTCATAAAAGTAACGTTAACGGTATAATGGGGTCACTGTGACTCCAGACGAAAAGCAAATGCATATAATTCACAGCTACTTACAAATAACTCGATAATCTTTTCTTCTGTCAGACTTACTCGAAAGGTACTTTACGGGTTAAAGCACTTTTATCGATAAAAGAGGGTTCAGAATATGGGCCATCGTCGCACGCGTGATAATTTCTACTTGTCGGTCGACGATTCGCGTCTCCGTGAGATTTTCGGGAATCTTTCGACCGGCCGACTGGATGACGAGGGAAATTTGCACGCGACGGGACGCGAATAGACGATAGAAGCGATACCGGGCTTAAATGTCTAGGCGGTGGCCCATTCAGCGTCGCTTTTTGATCGCTCGCAGGCGGACAGAAATCGAGATCTGATAGAGAGAGCTAGTTTCCAAGCTGTATTCCGTGAACCGTATTTCAGTCGGCTCTGGGAACAGTGCGCGCGCTGCGATGCTGTAAGCTTCAATTGTGCTCGTTATCGAGATCAGGCCGGTCGATCGGGCCGACCAATCGGTGAAAACGCGAACGTAAATGGAAAGTCTCCCGCGGAGTATAAAGACGTTGAACTTTCCAAGCTCTCTCGATATATATACTTCGCGCAGCACAATAATGCACTTCCCGCTACGTTCGCGGCGATTGGATTACCGTCAACGAAAACTATTACGCTGTTATAAGAGAGTATCATCGATATTTTCCGCACCTCTCCGTGGAAAATTTCCGTAATTTCAATAAGCGTGATTTTCCGCCTCCGCGCGTTATCGGATCGACAATTTCGTTTACCTTCCCGCACGGAAATATCTCCATTATTCTTTTATGCTTGTAAAAAAAGGACCTCTTTCTTTCTCACCCTCCCTTCCCTTTCCTCCCCCCCCCCTCTCTCTTTCTCTCTCTCTCAAGTGCGCGTCAACTTTTATATTTTTGTCAAAGCAACGTTGAAGAAGTTCGATATCGATTTTGCAGTAAATTTCATTGTGCCTCGGACATGTGTTTTCGATATGGAAATATGATATATCGGAAATATATCGAAAATTCTATCTTCGGATATCAGCGAAGGGCTATTTTATTATTTATTTTTGTAAAAAGGGGCGGAATGGGGAAGGGCGTGGTGCGATTTATGGAACAGGAATATCGCTCCAAGATACCACGGACTTTTAGAGTAATTTTAGTCCACGAAATAGCCGGGTTTTTGTCATTCCTAGGATTTTTAATCTGCTGCGCGACACAGAGGCGCGCACGGCGAGCTAGTGAAAAATACGAGCCGCGTCAGAAAGACAAATGCCTCTAGGCACAATCGCGACAACATCCGGCAGCCGTTCTTTTGTGCTCCATCGGAAGCCCGGTAACCTCCGTTTTGTACACTCGGCAGCACCGATGCCTTTCAATTTTAGTCCCGACGTTTCCAGGAGACAATAAACGCGGCGTCGTTTGACACTGAATATCCGCGTTTCAAAAAAATAGGCTGATAAAAAAAGGTCCATATTTTTCTATCGACACATTTCGATCAACATATTAAATTTTTACAAAAGTTCATCGAATTTTTAGTCGTACAGAGAGTCTGATAATTAATGGCACATCCGTTGGATGCAAATAGAGCTCATCACAAACTTAACACAAAATTCACAAAATTACTATTTTGCAAAGAATTGCGTAAAATGTTGAGTTATTAAGCAGGGAAGATTGGTGAATGATCATAATGTGGTAGATAAGTTGCAACGACGAAGTCTGCCATTGTGTGCTTATGTGTTACATTGGGTCAAACTGAACAAAAATATTCTTTATCATTTTGCAAATAACCAGGTAAATTTTTAGATATTAATTAAAGAAGATTAGTTCTTCTTTCAGCGCATGGTAATGAGCTTTTCTCAAAGAGTGATGCCACTGGTTCATGGATAATGCCACCTATTTCTGGGCAGTGAAAAATGTACTTATAATGGGCACCAAATTAAAGGCCTTGGTGAGCTGATTACAAAGATATAAGTTTTAGAGCCACCCAATGTACCGTTCCAACACTACGATCCAAAAAAGCCCCAAATTTTAGACTACTTTCAAACTGATATTTCTTTAGCAAAACTTAACGATTTTAAAAATTCAAAATGCTACATTTAATAAAATTAAATGAAGAATTTAATGGTATAAATTCCATGTTCCAAACTGATCGGAAGTAGAAAATTCTAATTAGAACATCAACTTCCGGTTGATTTTGAAACATGAAGTGCATAGGAAAATGCACTTTAACCTACTCAAAAACATTAGAAATACTCAAATTGTTTTTACTTAACTTAACTACTTTTACTTAACTATTTTAAAAGCTAGATCAAATAAAATTCAACTTTTGAAATGAAATGAAATGAAAGAAACATTAAGAAAGTAGCCTAAAATTTGGAACCTTTTTGGACCGCAGTGCTGGAACGGTACACTAGGAGGCTCTAAAACTTATATCTTTGTAATCAGCTCATCAAGACGTTTAATTTGGTACCTATTTTAAGTACATTTTTCACTGCCCAGAAATGGAGCACATGTTGGCATCACTTTTTGTGATGAGTATATTTTTAGATTATATTATCAAAAAAATATTCCTTCACGGATAAAAAAGATTTACTAATATATGGACAACTAAAAATATTAACTGCAATACAGTTGCTAATATATATATTAGCAAATCTTTTAACTATCACAACTAAATAACTTTGTTATGAAAGCAAGAAAATTTGCTCCTGCAGTTAATATTTTTGTTGTCCATATATTATCAAATCTTTTTTTCCGTATTGTTGTGAAGATAACCATTATTTCAAAGGAGGAAAGTAAATTGAGTAATCTCTTTCTTCAGCAGTGATATCCCGTGTGCGCACGGGAAAAATATTAACCCTTACCGTGTAACGTCGGGTCACTCGTGTCCTGGCAAAAGTGACTGTCCCCTGTAGCTCGAAGGGGGATAGGAGGGGCGGGACCAAACTATACTGAAAAAAATTGTATACTACTAAGCTACTAGCTCCCCAAGCGCCGACGGTCTAGTGTGTAAACAGCAGTCGTGAGAGCCAACCAAAATTTTAAAAGTGCACAAGTGACCCGACGTTACATGTTACGTTGATTTAAAATTGCAGGTGAGTAAAATGTTTATTTTAATTTGGATGTTTTTTTTTTAATTTATGTTTTCATTAGGAATTGATAAATTAATCTTAGTTATCTATAAATATTAATCTATTAGAGTTTCCTAACCTAACTTTTAAGTAAACACGTGTTCTGTTTTCAAATTTTGATATGTTTTTATTATTATTGTAAATTGTATTTGATGTCATTTTCATAAATAAAATTGATTAAAAATGAATAAAATGTGTATTTTACTGTAATTTGTACCTATTTACGTACTTTCAAAAAACGTGATTTTGATGCTCAAAACTTAAGCATCCCATTAATTTATACATACTTCTACTACTTTTCTCTTTAAAGTACTATTTTTAAGCTTTAATTTTCCGTTCGAATTTTTAAAATGCATTAATTTTTGACAAAGTTATGATTTTTTGAAAAAAAAAAATATTTTTCACGTTTTTATTTGTTTATATAAATATATTGTTTAAACAAATGAAAAAATCGGGAATATATCGATTGATCCTTAAAGTAGGATAGTTAATAAGGTAACATGAATTTTTTAAGATTTTTTAGAACACTTTAATGTACTTTTTTAAGCATCGGACACGAGATACCCGACGTTACACGTTTAAGGTGCCAGAAAAGACGTTACACAGTAAGGGTTAACAGTCTTCAAATCGCCTCACGCGATTCTGAATCATGATACGCGCGCGATACACGATCCATAAATACCTGAGTCAAAACTGGAAAACGTTAACGACGAGACCTTCGTGTGTACCAATGATTTCCTCGTAGAGTTTCGCCAAAGACAGCGGCGAGTCGGCCGGAAATCGCGATTTGCCCGACGCGGCGACGCCGTGACGCGCAACGATGTATTTTCGCGTGTACAGCGAATAATTTCCATCGTGGTTACGGCGCGCCCAACGGGAAAAACGGAAACGCGAAAGAAACGAATCCCGCGGGTATTTTGCGGCGAGGCAACATCGATTTTTGCCACGCGCTTCTCTTTGCGGAGCGAGAGACGTTTTTATTCCGCTCGCGTAGTGTATGCACACACATACACATACACATACACATACACAGGTCGCTGCTGGCGGTGCGCCGCGCAATGTGAGTACGTACACGTAATACGTACATACACGTTTCGCTTCTTTTTGCGTCTGTGAGTACAAACCGTCGATGATGGACGATAGCTTGACTGCGAGCCACGAGGAAGCGACGTGGGGAAACACGACGGGCGATGCGACGCGCGGTGCACCTTTCCTCGAGACGCGCCGCCTCGAGCTCTGCCCGTGTGTTTCCCCTGACATCCGTAACGGAAGACCTGCTCGTTGTTCTCTGTGCGTATAAATCGCGACGAATCGACGGCCTCGCGGGATCGCGCGCGCGACGCTAGTGAGGAACGCTCCCGCGATAGTCGATAGTCGCGTATCCAAGTGTCGTGTAAATGACGGAAAAATCGAAGCACGTGACACACACTTCCGATCTCGCGGCCACAGACACAGTAATATCTTGCGAATGACGGCAGGATCCGCATACACCGAGGGAAATGTCTGATGATACTAACCGGAATTCTATTTAGGTTTTAGCAAACGGTATGGTGAATAATCGTGTAACAAGATATTTAGCAGGGTTGGGAAGTAACTCGTTACTTGCAACGAAGTTACTGTTACAGTTACACTTTTTCGGTAACTGTAACTTAGTTACTTTTTTCCCACCTATAATTGTAACTTAACTTAGTTACTTATTTTTAGTAACTTGTAACTTTTTTAACAGTTACTTTAATAGTTACTTGGGAAACGTAAAATAAAATTAAAATTATATAGTAATCGTATATTAATTTAA
The DNA here is from genome assembly GCF_010583005.1 of Odontomachus brunneus. Classification (NCBI taxonomy): domain Eukaryota; kingdom Metazoa; phylum Arthropoda; class Insecta; order Hymenoptera; family Formicidae; genus Odontomachus; species Odontomachus brunneus. The sequence goes on along the minus strand of NW_022639512.1, from coordinate 1,613,284 downwards.
TAACCCAAATAGCATAGAGAATTCAAAAAGGTAGCGGACGTGTTAATTAACAAATTATACAACTGGATCATGTGTGCGTTTTCAGATAGTTAAATATTGGCTAACCTCCTCTGCTATTTGTTAGCCGACCTACCATTTGTTCATTCATTCTATTGGAATCATTTTGTTAATAAAAATTACTTTCAATAGCACTCTTTCACGAAAGAACTTTCAAATAACATAGAGAATTCAAAAAAAACTAAAAAAGAATCTAGTCATATGTCATTAATTCTGAGTTTATTTTCAGATGCAAAAAGAATTCTTCAGAGTTTAGTTCAGTGAAAAGAATTCTGTATACATTTAAAAATGAACTCAGAATTGGTGACATACGACTGAATTCTCTTTAAATTCTCTGTGCTATCTGGGAAATTTATCAACGTATTTATGGAGCATGTGATTACATTCTTTTACCTTTACAAGGCTATCATTAAATTTTTATTATATTAAGTACAGATTTGAAACTTGTTAAATGGATTGACTAATTAATGTGATAGATATTAATTATAAAATTCAATTTTTACATTTTAATAAAGCTTAAAATATAATATTTTTGTATTTACAATAATAATTTACAATCATTTCAAGAAAGTAATCGTCTGATACAGCATACAATTCAAGCATACAATTTTGTGAATGTTATGAGTACATTTGTGAAGTAGTGTTAGACTTCTTATCTAACTTAAAATCTAACTATATTATACTACTGTGTCCAAAAAGTAAGACCAATTTTCAAATTAAATTGCGCGGGTATATCGAATGTCAGAAATATTTTTTTTCTAAATTGGTAGCACTGTGACAGACATCTGTGTCAAATTATACGTCGTTTGCGTGAAGCTATTCGCAAAAAGAGGCCGGAATTGTGGAAAGACAATTCTTGGTTTTTGCACCACGATAATGTGCCATCTCACACTGCATTGATTCTTCGAGACCATTTCGCTAAAAATTCGACCCATATCGTTCCACAACCACCATATTCACCTGATTTAGCACCGTGTGACTTCTGGCTATTCCCTAAACTCAAAAGACCGCTCTGGGGACACCGTTTTGACTCGATTGAAGAGATACAAGCTGAATCGAAGAAAGCTTTGAAGGCCATTCCGGAAATCGACTTTAACAACTGTTTCAAAGGTTGGAAAAAACGTTGGCATAAGTGTATTGTGTCTGAGGGGGATTACTTTGAAGGCAATGAAATAGATTTGGAATAATAAATAAAGATTTAAAAAAAAATTTTTTAAATTAGTTACTTTTTGGACACAGTAGTATATATAATTTTCATATATTTATTGTATACAAGGTGTCTACTGGGTGTATACTGTATACTTTAGGATCTAATTGGGATCCAGCCCGATTTCTCATAATAATCATAGGTTCTAAATGGGAAATCTATGCAGGTTTTGGTTAGAAGTGTAATGTTTTAAATATGCGGATCTAAGTGGGAAATCGAAATAGATCCCATTTCCGTAATGTGTCGTCGAGCGCCTCCACGAATAGAATATTGGGTAAAATGGACCGATTTTACGACGTAAACAATGTAACGTAAATTATACATATAATCTTGCATTCTTTAGGTCGCTCAACAAGGCAGTAGTATTTTTATCCGTCTAAACCCGTGGGAGGACAGTTTTTCTTTTTTCACAAAAGTGATATCGAGTTTTCTTTCACGGAATTTCCCGAGTGCGCTTTTACCGTTGTATTCGCAATATTCATTCGCCACAACGTCCGACCGGTTCCACGATGTTTCGCCGAGCGTCTCCACGAATCGAACATTGAATAAAATGGATCGATTTTACGATGTAAATAGTATAACGTAAGTTATGCATATAATTTTGCATTCTTTGGGTCACTGAACACGATAGTAGTACTTTTATTCCGTGGGAAAATAGTTTCTCTTTTTTTATAAAATTGATATCGAATTTTTTTCGCGAAATTTCGAAATAGAGGTGCGCTTTTATCGTTCAACTCGCAATACTCATTCGCCACGACGTCCGATCGGTTCCGCAATGTTTCGCCGAGCGCCTCCACGAGTCGAACATTGCATGAAAAAAAAAGATCTGCTACATATGGACAATTAAACATAATTTGCTGTATTCACTTTTTCTTTGCTACAAGAGCCAATTTTCTTGCTATGATAACAGAAAATCTGCTCCTGCAACAAAAAAAGTAGCTAAAGCAGTAAATTATGTTTAGTTGTCCATCTGTTGCAAATATGCTACGTTAGCCACTTTTCTTGTTGTAAAAGCAGACTTTTTTGTTATCATAGCAAGAAAATAAGTTCCTGCAGCAAAGAAAAAGTAGCTAACACAGCGAATTATATTTAACTGTCCATAGCAAATTAGTTTGCTGCTGCAGCAAATTATTTTTTTCCGTCATAGACACGGAGAAAAATAATTTTGCTCTTTTAGCAAAATCATCGTTGCATATTCGTAGTGACATCAAAAAAATGTAGTTAACGTAAGTAATTTTATAAATTATTCGTTATCAGAGCAGAAGTAGTTTCGTTGCCAGGATAAAAAAAATTTGTTCAGTGTATTTATTCTACGAATCACGTTAATTTGCTATTGATGCAAAATAATGTATCCTTAGCAAATTTATTTGCTATCGGAGCAAAACTGCAACTGCACGGAGAAAAATAATTTTGCTCTTTTAACAAAATCATCGTTGCATATTCGTAGTTACATCAAAAAAATTAAGTTAACGTAACTAATTTTACAAATTATTCATTATCAGAGCAGAAGTAGTTTCGTTGCCGGGATAGAAAAAATTTGTTGAGTGTATTTGTCCTAAGAATCACATTAATTTGCTATTGATGCAAAATAATGTATCCTTAGCAAATTTATTTACTATCGGAGCAAAACTGCACGGAAAAAAAGGTTTGGTTGAATTAACCAAATATCTGGTCGAATATGAACGATCCAGAAATTTCGATTGAAATAACCCGAATTATGTTTAAGTCAACCAAAAATCTTAAATAGAATTCGGATTACTTCAATAGGAATTTCTGGATCGTTCATATTAGACCAGATATTTGGTTAATTCAACCAAACCTTTTTCTCCGTGTGCTTAAATCCATCATGATTCTTATAGCAAAATAATTTGTAGATTCAGCAAATTATATCTAGCGAATAGTGCACTGAGAGAAAAAAATAGTTGGAATAACTATAATCTCACTATATTTTATTAGTTCGTTTTAGCCTCAAACATATATTTATAGTTCATCTAAACATGAAGATATAGTAGAATGAACACAGATTTATAATCACCATCTTATTACTCTATATATATGGTAAAGCACCTTTTGGGAATATAGTTACATGTACCTATATTTGCCAAATATTCCAATTGTATTGACTATATAAAACAGTTAATTTCTCTTACCACTCAATATTTGCTACCTTACTATATTTTTTAATTCAAATAATTATAATTCTTGGTAAAAATTTTATACGGGTCAGTTATACTATGCTTATATTGTAAATATTACAAATATTACGGTAACATTTACTATAAAAATAATATTCCTAACTATAATCTTTTTACTATGCCATTATAGTTCCAAATATCATGCATTTTTCTCTCAGTGTGATTAGTACTCTTAGCAAATCTGTTTACTGTCCATATAATAACGAAAAGATTTTGCTAAACCAGCAGAAAATTTGCTGGGTCAAGCAAATTATTTTTCTCCGTGTAAAATGGACCGATTTTACGACGTAAACAGTGTAACGTAAGTTACACATATAATCTTGCATTCTTTGGGTCACTGATCACGATAATGGTATTTTTATCCCATGGGAAAATAGATTTTTCTTTTTATACAAAATTGATATCGAATTTTCTTCCGCGGAATTTCTCGAGTGCGCTTTTATCGTTCAATTCGCAACACTCATTCGCCACAATGTCCGATCGGTTCCGCGACGTTTCGCCGAGCGCCTTCACGAGTCGAACATTACAGATACGCGCGCGTATCTACGTACGTACATCTTCTCACGTAGGTCGTCGCGTTTCCCCGATTGCGAGATGCGGCTCTTTAAACGACGCGCGCATTTTGCGCGGCACGTAGATATCAGCCGCGGTCGTTACGAGGCTCGTGTATCTTCCGACCTCCGGATACATTAATGTCGCATTTCGAAAGGAAGGTATGACTTTCCCGCCGGTACGCCTGCTTAAATGCCCGTGGGGGAAGAAGGGGTTGAGGGTTGAGGTGGGCGAAGGAGGGGGACAGAGGACGCGGCAGAGTACGTCTGTACTAGGAGCTATCTCGAGCGAAAGGAAATTGCGAGAATCGCGGAAAATGGGGGACAGTGGCGAACGACCGTCTCGATAAGGGAAGTTACGCAAAGAGACGAGCAAAAGATAGGAAATAGAAAATACGAAGTAAGAAATCGGCGTCGGACGGCGGGTTTGGCGGGGGCGCGGGGCCGAGACGACGGGAGGATCGCATTAAGACGCTGGGAAATGAAAAGAAAGCAGCCAACGATACTCGCGCCAATCGTACCGTTGAAAGAGCTGTGCAAACTTTGCACAATATAACTTACGATGTTTACCTCGGACTTCAATAATAAAGATAAGTCGTAGGAAAATCTTTTTTTCTTTTTATTCACGGACTCCTCCGCGGCGACGCGACGCGACGACGCGCTCGCGCGATAAAATATTTGAACACGCGTACCGGGGCCACTCGTGCTCGAATTGCGATAGTTCGTAATGAGAAAGGATACACGTCTCGAATCCTTAATTTTAATTGGATTCTTAATCTCATCCCCGTTTTCGTTCCCGGCGACAAACCGGCGAATCACGAAAATCGGTGTCTCGCAAGCTGCGTCGTTTCAAGCGACTCTTCAGCTACGCCAAAAAGAACATCTCATCCTTAGCGGAATCCTCTTATACAGAGTGTCTGACACAGGATTGTGTCGAAAGCACGTGTGTGCAGGTAGAGATTAGGTCGAACTGAACAAAAAATGCTCGGTTCACGGTATTGCGTGCACTGGTTTCGCTTTTTTATTAATTAGAAACCTCACATGGTTGTTTGAAAAATGATAAGCGTATTTTTGCCCCATTTAACTTAATTTCTTGCACACGTGCTTTTAACAATCTTGTGTTAGGCACCTTGTACATTATCTCAAAAAGATTCTCCTAAAACCAAAGAGAAAATATTCCTAGCGGAATATTAAAGTCATTTTGTCTTTTATCTTGTCTTGTTCTTAAGGGGTTCAATTAAGTTGAATTTTAGGTAGAAAATTTCCGTAAGCTTGTCGTTATCGTGTGAACCACTATAATAGAAATTGAGTAAAAGTTAACAAAATTGCAAATATCTTAATAGAATATTATTAAATGTTCAGTTCTTTTATAGTAAAAAAATTAATATTTCAAAATTAAATATTTTCACGAGTCAATGGTTTACATGATAACGACAAGCTTACGGAAATTTTCTACCTAAAATTCAGCTTAACTGAACCACCGAAAGTTAAGATATTACTGCAAAATGACGACCTTGAAAAGAAAAACGAAATATATTTTAGCTGCATGTACCATACACTTATATTGAATATTTGATCATCAAAATTATATTTTTCTTTTCTTTATATGTTGTATAAATACACGTCAAAATAACACTTTCGCATATTCATTCAGTTTGTCATAAAAAATTGTGAGAGAACAAGTACGATCTTCAGGCAATCTGACCTTCTAGTCCCCTTAACCCATTAAATGTGCTGAAATTTTACGTTGATTTGAGCCATTTATTTTACTACGGAAATGAGGTCTGTTGTTTATAAAGAGTATCATTCCTACCAATTTCGATGTCGCTCTATCGAATAGCACTGAGAAAATTAAAAAAAAATCGCAATTTATGCAAAATTTTTGCAAAATAAAATAAAATTTTTAGGGTTAATTTTTTCTTCTTCCGCTATTTTCTCCATAAAAACGTGTTAGTATCATTCGAGAAAGTGTCTAAAACGTGTTCCCGACACTTTAACTTAAAAAATATACCATGGATATTTTTTTCAATAAACATGACGGTACCAAAATGACGGTCGATTTGAAGCGTTTAATTCGAATTTTTGCTTATATTTGGTTATCGAAATTGTTTTAGGATCAATATTACTATAAATTACATAGTAATTTTGTAATATACATAGTAATGTCCGTAGAATAAATGACTCAAATCAACGTAAAATTTCAGCACATTTGGGCGTTAATGGGTTAATAGAAATTTCTTTTAATAAGAGAATATCTTCTTAAAGTTATATACAAGAGAATTTCATTAAAAGAGAGATTATACTTTTTTAGTACTCATACTATACATCAAGAAAGTATTTCCACTTTATACTTAAGAAGGAGAAGTAAAACGACAGACACAAATATTTCTTGTATTTGATTATTGCGTCGAGCGTGCACTCTCGAAGCGCATACTCGGTTGAAACGCGGCCGTGCGCTCTTTCTTAGCGTCGCGTTGCGAGCACGACAAAGCGTTTTCGCGGCTGAATGTGAATTCGTGCGGCACGTACAAATGCACTTATATAAGCTCGACTTCGAAGAGACAGCTTATATGTCGACCGCCCGCGGCGTCGCACAGGGGCTACACTCTCCGTCTGTGCAATCGCATACACCCGGCTGCATGCATGCATGCATGCATCAAGAGCGCGACGCATGAAAGTACTGGACGTCTCGAAAGGTGCGTATACGCGAACGACCAAGGGTAGCAAATGGTATGTCAACGACGAGAATAGAAAATGCGACAGATCAAGTGCGATTATCAACGACATGAGCGTTGCGTTTGTGTATGTAAAAAGATTACATTCCCCTCTTCCAATTAAAAAGTCCAATTAAAAAAATTCACTGAGACAAAATATAAGTATGTACTCTCTTAAAATGAATCAGACATCACTAAAGATACAGAAAACAATAAATATATACTGATTGCAGTAATACTAAGTATAGCACTGAAAGTAATACTAAGTATAGCACTCAATGCTAAACTCATAACTGATATCAGTGACTATTCACTGATTCACTTTAAGAGAATATGAAATGGAAGAATAGAGTAAATTACTGCAGAATATCGATCTATTACGCGGCTAAAAATTCTATTATAGTTTTTTAGCAATGTTGTAATTTTCACTTAATAATTTTCACTCTAAAATTCTCTCCGTGTATAAGTAAATATGTACCGAAATAAATATTTTTCATTTTCTAGATATTTTTCCTCTCAGTGCATGTTGCAAAACATACAAAATAAAAATATGAAGTAATTTTAAATCAATATTCCTATATATTTGTTGATACATAGGAACCTATCCTAGGTTGCGTTCCAAAACGCCTTTTTTGAGGAAATTTTACTCAATATTCTATAGTATATGCAACATAAACTATAGTTATTGTAAAATTTTCCTCAAAAGGAATATTTTGGAATGCAACCCTAATATTCTAATATTAGAAGTCGGCGCGAAAATTTGATCGATCGAGTCAATAGTCATATCATTATTTGCTGCTTTTACCTCCCTACAATTATGTAGTTAATTACATATCTAATTTTTCTTTCCCGTATCGACTTCTGATATCGTTAGAATAGTAAGATAGGATTGGATAGCTTCATTGGAATATTAGCTCAAAATTATTTCATGTTTCTTGGAGCTTTTGAGATTTTGAAAGACAGTTTATATTTCTTTTAAAGTTTTTTATTTCGTACTTTTTAATAAAAGTTTACTTTTCAAGTAGGTTAAAGAAAACATATTTTTCAAGTTGATTGAAAATAAAACTTTCACCTTATATCTTTAAGAATTCTCAAATTTTTCAGAAAATAATGAAATTATTCAATTTCCATGTTACCTAGACAAACCCGAATAATGATATTAATCTATGAACTATGTAGGTAACATATTAAACAAATTACAAAACGTTCTATTTCAATACTTCTAACAGTTCTCGAGTTATGTGTGAAAACACATACGAGCAAACATATTATACAATATTATACAATATATACATATTATACAATATATACATACACTGAGAAAAATCCCTCAGTTATCAAAACAAAAGCACGTTTACTGTTTGGTAATCGTTAAGAAAACATCAAACAGTTACCGTTGCAAATCATTTCCCATTATTTGTCATTTTAGAAAACATACATTGCCTTGAGATATAAAAATCATATTTGTTTTCCTCTATTTAGGTTAGGTTATGTTTCTGTTACAGAAATCTTGTCTAGAGATTGAAAATAACTAATTATTTGCTCCACAAACTACAAACTACAGGACAAACTGAGAATCTCCTTTTTCGAAGTTAATCCTTTGCATTCAAGAGACGACCCTCAGTCGTCACTTGGTTTGCTGCAATAACTCGAATGGCGAGTGAGAGAGAGAAAGAGAGACAACAATTGTTTATATTTGATACCGATAGTCTCGATTGCGATATTGACACGTGTGGATATCGGGATGATTGTGTATTCAATATTAAGAAAGAGTTTTGTACAATATAAAAATACATAAATACTGAAATAATTCTATCTGTTAATTTATGTATGATTTATTTTTTCATTAACTGTAAAAAAATTTCATCAACTTTTTATCAAAAGCAGCTTTGAGTTTCTCGTTCCCTACGAAAGAAACTATCGAATGTAAAGAATTAAAAATATCTAATCGAGAAGTCATTCAAAAAATACAAAAGGGGAGAGATATTGTTTGATAAAGAGAACAGTGTGTTACGCTGTTTGGTTTCGTGATTGGCTGCACGAATACGCAAAAGCTCGACGTTTCGAATAAGTGTTGATACGATTGATACAATCAGGAAAAAAGAGTCGTGTGTGCGCGACGTAAAAACATTTCGCACGTTGCGGCAAGTGTTACGACGATTCCGCAATCGTCGTCGCCGACTTTGTATTTTCCCTGGCGTTAGTACGAGCAAATTGCATAATTGACATAATAGACTCACGCATACGTACGTGTTCCCGGGCTGTTTCCCGAGACTTGTCGGGGCTTGCATCGCGTTTGTGCGTTTCCGCTTCGAGACTGCCTACCCTGCGGATGATTCATTCCGTCGTCGGCGGTCGTCGTCGTGTCGTCCGGAAGACAAGCCGTTCGCGACGTATTCGTTGGCGTGCGTGTTCGATAACGATAATGATAAGCGTCGCGTCGCGTCGCGTCGCGTCGCGCTACACTGGCGCGGCCGCAATAACGATAATAAACTGGACAAAAGTCCGCATTACTGATCACGACACACGACGGGGTCTGCGAGGGATAGGCGGACTATTTAATATTCTTAACGAGGAAAATTTCATTCAAGATTCAAGGGGATGCTGAAGTCGATAACGAACTCGAATAATAACACACTGAGAGAAAAGACTGGTAACTATAACAAACTGCATTTAGTTACAGAAATTCATTGAATCCTTAGTAACTAATACTAAATATGATAATAATTACCAAATATTTAATAGATCGGGAGTATGACGTAATTGCATTCACAGTAACATCAATTAAATAATTTAGTAATAGTTACTTAATGTTAAATATTTAATATGAAATATATTACAGTTATGAACAGATATTTGATAATTGTTATAAAATTGTTATATCCCATGTAATAAAAAATTCAGTAGGTACGAGTTCTATTTTGTTATCAGTATAAGTATGTTTTGTTGCAGCACAACGAAAAATTCATTCATTTGCAGCTATTACATCGTTTCAATATCTATTATTACAGATGGTTGGTTGAACCTACCAAAAATTTTGTAACTACTACAAAATCGCTTATTTTGCTCAACTATTCAATAAGTTTTATTTACCAAATATATTCTGGAAGCAAATAAATTTTACTTCTGTCAAATAAATAATTTATTTTACAGAACTAAATTAATTAATAAGTATTGCCATAGCTTTGGCCCGCTATATTTACGTCTACCATTTAGTAATAGTAACCAAATTTTGATAATATTTACTAAATTTTTCTCTCAGTGCACAGAGAAAAATAATTTGCTGGTATTTGGGAAAATATCAAGAAATTTCTGTGCGAGAAGTTAAGAGGATGCTGAAGCTGAAAACTTTACCGACAGAATACTGACATCTTTCTGTAGTCTTTCACAGAATACTTTCACAGAATACTTTCTATAAAGTTTACATCATATTGTTCGTAACAGAAGTACAAACGCTTTTACACAATGAAAATAGAAGCATTGCTCAATATACGACGAAAACGAAAAAAAAAATTTGAATGTAAAATCTCAAGAGCTGTCAGTTAACGTAATATTTACTTAATCCAAAAGTTCCGCAATTTGTACATATTGAAAGTGTGGATGCTCCAAATTTTTTTAAAAATGTTAACCGGTAAAGAAAAGATAATGCTGTTTCTTTATCGAAAATTTGGAGACCATATTAGATCATACGAAGAAGTAACTGATCTACACATTCAATGCTGCATATCCTGATCGTAATTTTATTTCTAAATGCACCGTTCAGAAGACAGTGATACGTTTTTACGAAACAGAAACAATTAAACAAAATCCTTTCAAGCCTCATAATTCTATATATGCCTAATAAAAAATACTTTATTATAGGTTTTTGAAAAGCCCTTGAAATAAGCTACAAGAATATGTAATAAAAAGTGGGGGGTCCAATTTAAAAAATTTAATTTGACCTTCGTATGACCTTCGTCCTCCACCAAAAGTCAAATTTTTAGCCATCATTAGGTACATTTTATTAAGCCCTGCAACTTTACTACTTACATATTTTTCGCTACAGTTGATCCTTTTCGAGATATTTGACCGTTTCCGAACTTTTTGCCAACCCTGTATATAGTATCAGAAAATTATATTATATTCATTACACTTTCTTTGTTAATAATTTTTTAATGAATAACGAGCGACGGTTAAAACCTCTTGAATATTCAGGATGATCAACTGTATAATATATCCAAAGATTATTAAAATCGGAGGGTGGTCCGTTATTCTGCATATTTATACTGTTAAATATTGGAGGGTCAAATTTAAACCAATTTCTTGAGTTAAATAATATTTAGTTATTTTTAACTATCATGTGTATCAAAGTTTACTATTTTAACACAAAACATGTGTTTAAAAAAACAATCACATCTAATCAACCCATTTAAAACAATATTAAGTTATTTTTGACTAAAACAAAAGTTACATTAACGTGCACATAATAAAAAATAAACTAAATTTTAGTCAAATTTAATACATTTCTTAAATTAAATTATTTAACTCCATTACATTAGTTAAATTAACGACATATTTAGTAGGAGCAGTGGTGATTTATAGGAATGGTTAAAAATAACTCAAATTGAGTATAATTTGACACTACGGATTTAACAGTGTATCCAAATGTTTTCTCTGGCTTACATTATTCCATGTTAAAACGTAAAATAATACATTTTCGTTTTATGTGTATAATATAGAATGCATTTATACATCTGAAGATAACTTGACGATTTCATACATTTGTAAGTCGAATGAATTTATCGAATATTTATACAAAGTATCCCAGAACAACCTCCGAAACTTTCGTGGAGGCGGATAAACATAAAAGTCTTGTACCGTTTTGTGATATTCGCAATAATTACCGAGATATTAATTAAAAAAGATTTGTGAATCATCACGCGATGATTTCATTATTAATTAGAGAACACTAATATATTATTGCGAACGACCATCCGCCAATCTTCTTTAATTAATAACTAAAAATCTACAATGCTATTAGGAAAATGGTAGAGGACTTTTTTGTTCAATTTAACCTAATGTACAAGCACGCGATGGCAGATGTCGCCACTACACAGCTCACCTACCATATCTCGCATAATCCAAGTATAGACTATTAGTAGGGCCTATCTTGCTGAGGAACAATACCAGGTGTAGAAGTATGAAACCGGAATTCTTTTATACAAATAAGACGTCTGTTGTTTGAAAGTGATAAATAATACTTTATTCAAAATAATTTCCACTGTTTTGAACACATTTTTTCCACCTCTCTGGCAGTTTACGAATGCCGTGCCAAAAAAACTTTTCATCTTTTGAAGCGAACCAGTTATCTAGCCATTTTTCCACATTTTCATACGAATCGAAGCGTTGGTTAGCGAGAGCGTGTCCTAGCGATGCGAACAGGTGATAATCGGACGGAGCCAAGTCTGGAGAATAAGCCGCATGCGGTAGTAATTCCCAACTGAACGACTCGATCGTTTCCTTGACCCGTTTTGCTGTATGTGATGGGGCATTATCATGGAGCAAAATGACATTGTGTTGCCTTTTTGCATATTCTGGTCGTTTTTTAGTCAATGTTCGATTTAAATCGATCATTTGTTGTTGGTAGCGATTAGTATTGACGGTTTGACCAGGTTTCAGCAGTTCATAGTTCATAGTTCATAGTTCATAGTTCTTCGTTCCTCACGTCAAAATCACCACTTTTGAATTTTTTAAACCACTCGAAACACTGAGATTTACCAAGAGCATATTCACCGTAAGCTTCGACAAGCATTCGATGTGATTCTGCAGCAGTTTTCTTTAAATGATAACAGAAAATCAATGCTGTCCGCAAATCATAGTTAGTAGGCTCGAAACGTGACATGTTTAAGGTTATACAAAAATATACTAGAGAATGAAAGTTGGGGTTATGTTTGTTGACAATATTCGTCAGCTGTTAGGAGAATATAATAGCGCGGCAGTAGCGGTCTTACGGTCACTAAACTGAACGCTGGCACCATTTATAGGGGAATTCCGGTTTCATACTTCTACACCTGGTAAATTTCGCTAGAAATACATATAGCAGATTTTGCTAGAAATCTAGCATAATATTTTTATAATATACTTCAGTTCTTAAAATATAAATAGCACATATGAAAGAAAAAGATAGAGTGAATTATTGCGGAATATCGATCTATTTTCTTCGGTTACAAAATCCTACTATAGTTCCATACTAACTTTTACCGTAGAGTTGTCTCCGTACATAAGTAAATATGTTATTAGTGTAGGATCCAAGATGAGTTTGACTTGGCAGCAGCGAGTCTCGCCGTTATCTATTTACCTGTTTACCTGTCGCAAAATTGTATTGTATTATCTTTCAAAAGAAGTCGAGAGCTATAATTCACGTGAGTTGTGCATGCTCGCGAATAAAGATATCGCGCGAGATATCGAGACGTTACGATCCGACGTTCAAATTGAGTCAATAAGGAGCGGCCACAGCGGATCAAAAGATGACAAGATTAAAAATATAAGGCGCCGAGAAAGTACAGTGAGCGGAGCTCGCTCGAGTTTTCTGATCTGTTTCCGCGCAGAAAGTTGACGGTGTATCTTCCCATATATATTATACGAAATATACATTTTGGTCACAAGAAAGTTGATCGAGCTAGTTAGTTATTAACGCCTGAGTTTCTCGCTTTTATTTCTCCCTCTGCTCAATAGATCCCACATTAGTATCGAATAAATATTATTTATTTCTATATGATGGAACTCTCCTCGGCGCGTTGCGAAACGTGTCCATGCACCCGGGGGCTGCCAAAAAATTGGTATCGACCCCGGAGTTTTTTCTACACACTAAAAAATTTGTGAAAAACTATATTTATTATAGTGGATAATTTTGAAACCAAGTATTATAGATGTAAATTTACACACGTAATTATCGCATAAAAATATATTTATATATTTTTTACAAAAGACACATTTTTATACGTGTGTAAATTTACAACTATAATACTTGGTCTCATAATTACATGGAATTTTACACAAATCTTTTAGAGTATAATTTGCACCGGGTGAGGAGAGGCAATGGTGGAGACAGGCATGGACATGGAAAGCAGGTCTTAGAGGATAGCAACCTTTGACTTTGGGAGACTGACAGCTGTACCACTTGGTACAGTAATATTTCTCTTTGTAGTCGCCGTGCACTCGGGATCGTGCCAGAAATGTCGCTTCCGAACGGCCTCTCTGAGCGTTATCTAGAGAGAGGAGAGTGTCGTGAGCGTGGAGCGTCAGATAGCTCAGTGGTTTAGAGCAGTTGTTCGGCAAGCGAAAGACCCGGGTTCGAGTCCCGGCCTTAGCAAACTTGCACTTTCGATATTTTCCTCTCTCTGGAATGAAAGGATACACGCAAGTACCGAACGCACGACGTCTCCCGCCGCCACCTAGTACGCTCCTTCTATAGTGGAGGACGTATTCAAGTGTATAAGTCACACTATCTCTCCCCTCACGAGAGGCACTGACGATAGGACTATCCTTATCTTCTTAACTTAATCTTAATTCTTAACCAATCATGACTCTTGATCAGTCATCTTCTCGGATACATGTACATTGAGAGAAAAAATAGTGCAGTTCGTTTGCAATTCTAAATGATCAATGTGAGTAATAGCAATGTTATGCAAAAAAAATTTCATCAGGAAGTCGGTATCAAAATGAAAGAGCTTGATGCTACAATCTTACGATACTTCAGTATGGGCGATAAAACGTCGACGGTAAACAAAGAAGTTTGACGTGTCAAAAAATTTAGTAGATCTGCGAACTTAGAGGACTCCACATGGACATGTAGAGTAGTATCGAGTTCTCTCACTTTGATATCGACTTCCAAGTGAAATTCGTTTTACATAACATTGCTATTATTTACATTAATGATCTCGAACTGCAAACAAACTGCACTATTTTTTTCTCAATGTACATGTGTTCGAGAAGATAATTGGTCAAGAGTCATGATTGACCGTTAAGAATTGAAAATCATAGAAAGTTACGCGGCGTTAATCTCTCCACGCGAACATCTTATCCCAAGGCATTTACACTCGCGAGCAAGCTTTACCCCCCATGAAAGCTTCCCCTTGTAACCAACCGGGACACAGCATCATGGCTGAAGAGCTAAAGGAAGTACGAGAGACAGAGAGAGAGAGAGAGAGAGAGAGAGAGAGAGAGAATAAGGAGGATGTCTCGCGTCGCATCTGGGAGGTCTCGCATGTGCGTCTCGTAAGTTTCCGCTCGAACACTTGGAATAGTTCAGAATATCTCGCGGCACACTATGGAGCCGAGGTGAGATACCGAAGATAAGGATAAAAGAAGTAATTGTCGCCTCCCTAGACGCTCGTTCTTGCCGCGTCGCCGGCATCGCTCGCTCGCTCGCTCGTTCGTTCGTTCTCCCGTTCGCTCGATGGGGATACTTTAATGGGACTTCCGGTCGCCGATAAGATCGCGATTCGTGCTTACGAATTCGCGTGCACTTCACTCACAGCCGCGGGTGAGCGGGTGTCGTGCCCACCCCCTCTGGAGAGTGCCTGCGCGATAATGAGGGTGAATTCGCGCGAGGCCGCCGAATAAGCCGCGCGAGCGCCGACGCTCTGTCTCTCTCTCTCCCCCCCCCCCTCCTCTCTTTCTCTCTCAAACGTGATCATTTTGATACTGACGTTCCTTGCGCTTTAATCATTCGCCGCCACCGAGTCGTGCTGGTAGTGGTAGTTGTCGGCTTGGGCGGAAGCGAAATATTTTTACGCTCAGGTAATATCGCGTGTGCGCGCGCGAAAGATTGAGCGATTCATTAAATGCTTTTCAGGATAAAGGCGCAGGAGTGTTTAAAGTTTTACGTATTCTTGCGGCGAGCACAAAGAAGAAAAAACCTTTTGAAGTGCCGTTCTATTCCTAAAACGTCGCTTGCGCCCTCCGTGAACGCTAAAATTTCATATCGCGATGGTCTTGATATTTTATATATATATATATATATAATATGCAATATTATACACTGAAAGAAAAGACTGGTAACTATAACAAACTGCATTTAGTTACAGAAATTCGTTGGATCCTTAGTAACTAATATAAATGTGATAATAATTGCCAAATATTTAATAGATTGGGAGTATGACGTAATTGCGTTCACAGTAACATCAATTAAATAATTTAGTAATAGTTATTTAATGTTAAATATTTAATATAAAATATATTACAGTTATGAACAGATATTTGATAATTGTTATGAAATTGTTATATCCCATGTAATAAAAAATTCAGTAGGTACGAGTTCTATTTTGTTACCAGTATAAGTATGTTTTGTTGCAGCACAACGAAAAATTCATTTATTTGCAGCTATTACATCGTTTCAATATCTATTACAGATGGTTGGTTGAATCTACCAAAAATTTTGTAACTATTATAAAATCGCTTATTTTGCTCAACTATTCAATAAGTTTTATTTACCAAATATATTCTGGAAGCAAATAAATTTTACTTCTGTCAAATAAATAATTTATTTTACAGAACTAAATTAATTAATAAGTATTGCCATAGCTTTGGCCCGCTATATTTACGTCTATCATTTAGTAATAGTAACCAAATTTTGATAATATTTACTAAATTCTTCTCTCAGTGTATACTTATGATATTGTGCATATATTAGGACCTTAACTTAGTTTCCGCCCAAAAAATACTGAGAAAAAGCATTTATTGTAAAAAATTTATTTAAATTATTTCAATGAAAGTATTTTCCATCACTTTCTACAACTTTTTGCCATCT
>NW_022639512.1:1573708-1596760 GCF_010583005.1 Odontomachus brunneus | reverse complement strand
ACCATAACCTTCTTCAAGTAATCGATGAACTTCTGCTACACTTTTTTTCAAATCAAAATAGTGCAAAAGCACATGTCGAAAAAACACTTTATCGCGTTCCATTTTTCACAAAGCAAAAGAAATTGTTGTTTAGGAAAATAATTGTGTATGCTGACTGAATGTTATCGAGAAATGTCGAAATTAATCACAAACTACCTGTTTCGTTAGTAATGACTACTAGAACTGTTTGCATTGCTATCTAACATTTGCGGGCGGAAACTAAGTTAAGGTCCTAATATATATATATATATATATTTTTTTTTTTTTTTTTTTAATAGCATGAGAAATTTTGTACAGCGAAATGCAATTGATCTATCTTTACGTTATTTTGTCTTTTTACGGTATCACGTATTTATTTGGCACTTACCGGGTAAATGTCACGTTTTAGGACGACAATTTTTCTCGTGAGTCAACAGCTGGATACAAAAGAAGATCACATGTGCGTGTACGTGTACATATGCAAGAAGTATAATCTCGATTCGCCAACGATAATGCAATGCAAATACAGTTTCAACGAAACGACGAGAATTTTTAGCGACGCGTTCGATGCCAACTCTCGCCGAGAAATAAAACAACCAGCGTATTGTTTTACTGCTTTTTTCCATAAAGGCAATGTCGCCAACTAGCGGCGATTAAAACGTCCCCTTTAATTAGTCATCGGATAACCCGATCCGTCCCGTCCATCCGCGTGTAACCAGAGATTTTAGCGGAAAGCGGGTGAAAGCCAGGGGCGAAGGGTAAAGGGGGAAGGAGAGAAAGTGAGCGAGCGACAGCGAGAGAGAGAAAGGGGGAAAGAATAGTGGAGGAAGAGGTAAAGCCAGATGTCAAGCCATTATTATCGTTTGTCCAATAAATCCGAGTAATTTAATTCCCGCGCCATTGCCATAACACGTTTCGTTTTTCCCAGCAACATTACATTCCGTTTCGTTATATCCGAGTTTATGTTAACCTCCAGGTGCTCTTTAACCCTCCAGGTGCCATGTGAGTCTCGTGAATATACGAAATAAATATGTTCACGATATCCTTCCTTGGGGGACTCTCTCCTTCCACAATGATAATCGAACAACGTGAATCGAAAAGAAAAGACGACGCGGCATCGAAGAGTACAAGGAAAACGCTGAAATAATTATTTTAATTCGTATTAAAATAATTACAGAAAAAAAGATACATACTGCATCCAAGTAAATGTTACTTGTTTTTTGTCCAGCTTTTTGCAAGTTTATATAATCGTAAATCTGTCACAAGTTTATTATGAGTATCAAATTTATTCAAAATACGCTTTATATCCTAATAAATTTGGTATTTCAAAACAGGAATGTTAAATTAAAACAAAAGTCTAATGTACTTACAAAGAGTCGAGCTGACTTTTTCTTTAAAGTTTTATAATATTTTTGCAAAGAGAGAATAGATTCTTTTGAGTGCATGATAATGAGCTTTTCTCAAATTTGTGATAAGTATATATTTTACAACTACACAGTTAAAAATCTTGCATACAAATGTTAAAATTTTCATGTGTTATCTATTTTTTACTGTTATTTATATAAAATTAATATATTACCAATCTGTTATTATTTTCATGATATTTTAATATGTTATATTAATATAAACTTTATAATCTTATATTTTTGGCATTTAGAAATGGAATATTTTTATTTTGTGTTCTTTTAACACACAATTATTTAAAAGAATAACATTTCTTAAAGTTATTTTAATATATATAATTGATATAATATAATTTAAAATAATTTATTTAATTAATTAATATATTTAATATATTTTATTACAATAATAATATAATTTAATTTAATAAAAATTAAAAAGAGAGTCTTCGAATAATTATATTCTAATAATAAAAGTTAGTCGCAGAAAATGTTTCTATCATGAATATAAATTAAGTTAAAGTAATTAATATCATATGTTAACATTACATGAGAAAAAAATTATAACACTCACTTTTGTACACTTTCACATTACTCATATATGACAAACAATAACAAAAATGCCCTATCGACATTTCTTATGACTTATTTTAACTATTTTGCGTGCATTTTTTTTTTACTAATATTTATGTTATTTTTACAAATCAAGCTTAAAGTAAAAATAGCAAACATAAATGTAAAAAAAATCGATAATGTCAATTAATTAACATTCGTAATTCATCGATGAGTAACACACTACGAATGAGTTATTTTTATACAAAATTTAGAGTGGACTTTCTATAACATGTTAAAATTATTAAAATTAACATTTTATTTTTTCATCAACATATCATCAAAAAAATATTCTTTGTTAAACCTTATTTAAAAAAAGGCAAGTGAGCTGAATATATGTAATCTGCTTTTCTTAGCAGCATAGAATGATATTTTTCTATGTATATTCTTCATGAACTAATTGAACGTGCAGTACACATGTGCGTTCGTCGTCAGTGGAGTTAAGCTCGTGATGTCCATATATGCTAATCGAATGCTCGAACGCGCATCGGCTGCGAGCTCACGGAGGTCCGCTTTTTGCCAGAAAATCTCGGCCGGAGGTCACGCTAAATTTCTCAGCGCGGTCGTCATAAATTTCTCTTACCGCGCGCAGAAACTTTGATAAATAATTCTGCAGGACGCGCGCAAGGATAGAGCTCGGGAGGACGAAGTACGAGAGTCTTTGTCTTCGCCGCTGGTTGGATAGGCTGCTCGAAGTTTGTCGTCGGGGACGCGTCAGCGAAATAAACCGTGCCCGAAAATAAGCATGCGAGAAGCGTGATAATTGCAGCATGCAAAATTCTTTGTTGATCCATTCCTTTTTTTTTTTTTAATAAACCACACGGCTAAATCGCTTTGTTCAATACGCCGCGGAAGAATATGTGTTTTTTGCGGGAAGTTGTTTTGTTTTTTGCAAACTGAATCTATAGCAAAAAGCATATCACGTATAGTTATCGGTAAAATAAACATTTTAAAATATGATTTTTTGAAAACAAATGGTGCGTTTTTTGCGGAAACTTGTTTTATTTTTTGCAAACTGAATCTATAGCAGAAAGCATATCACGTATAGTTACCAGTAAAATAAACATTTTAAAATATGATTTTTTGAAAACAAATGGTGCGGTAGAAAGGGGGAAAGAGAGAGAGAGAAAGAGAGTTAACGGTGGGTTTGCGCGAGAAAGGATCATATGAAACCAGCGATATGAAAGTAACGACCGCGGCTTCCGTCCTTGGATTATTATGACAAACGGACCATCGAAAACGGCGATTGGATCGGCTGCGAAACGTGCGCCGCGTGTTATCGCGACGTGTGCGTAGGTGCAAAACGAAGGAAATGGTTTATATGTGGTAAACGTGCCCGGTTGAAATAGTGTCTCCCCCTCGGTGAACCAAAATGTATCGGCTCCCGATTTTGATCAAATTTCGGTCGGCGCCCGCACCGTCCACGTAACACTAGCCATTATTTTCCTTCGGCTCTACTGCCGGATACACGCGGAAAGCTTTTACCGTGTACATCACAAAATATCCGTTAATAAACATTCAGCGGGCGATCGCTCGCAAAAATAGTCGCGGTAATTTTTAGCGACAGCAGCGACGGCGGAGGCCCTTTTCATTACGCAATTTTCGACAACGTATTGTTCCACTGTTTTGCAGTATATAATTAATGGTAGGTATGGGTCGAAATCTGATTTTTAAAATGAAACTCAAATCCAAAACTTTGTAAGGTCTCAACCCATGCAAATTTAAAATGCTAATTAAAAAAGATAGGATAATCGTGCATTAAACGGGCTTTTATATAATTACACTTTTCACTAAAAAGAATCAATCTTTCAAAACTTAAAACAAATAAATATGATTATTTTTATTGATGGAAAACAATTTTATCAATATTTTAATGCACAATTATCAAAAGAAATGCTCAGGAACTCAACAAAATTGTTTAAATCTTTAATAACGAAATTCGAAATGTTTCAGAAAATCAAAAGCTTATTAGATATTTATTAGACATAATTAGGTAAAATATTAATTATTAGATATAACTAGGTAGAATATTAATTAAACATAATTAGATAGAGTATTTATTAAACATAATTAAATAGATTATTTATTAAACATAATTATACGGGAAAATAAGTATTTTAGGAAAATAATTATTTTTTAATATGAAGAAAATTAAACTAGATAAAATTGTGAATTCCTTAGAACTTTTATCTATTATCACCACCGAATTACTTAAAAATTTAATCAAGGTTTTTGTTTAATAACATTAACATCCAAATTTGTTTTGTTTAATAATATTAACATCCAAATTCTTTCCGAGTCTAGTCTGCTAGCCCAGTGCGCTGTTCTATCCACACTGAGAGAAGAATTTAGTAAATATTATCAAAATTTGGTTACTATTACTAAGTGGTAGACGTAAATATAGCGGGCCAAAGCTATGGCAATACTTATTAAATAATTTAGTTCTGTACAATAAATTATTTATTTGACAGAAATAAAATTTATTTGCTTCCCGAATATATTTGGTAAATAAAACTTATTGAATAGTTGAGCAAAATAAGCGATTTTGTAATAGTTACAAAATTTTTGATAGGTTCAACCAACTATCTGTAATAATAGATATTGAAACGATGTAATAGCTGCAAATGAATGAATTTTTCGTTGTGCTGCAACAAAACATACTTATACTGATAACAAAATAGAACTCGTACCTACTGAATTTTTTATTATATGGGATATAACGATTTCATAACAATTATCAAATATCTGTTCATAACTGTAATATATTTTATATTAAATATTTAACATTAAGTAACTATTACTAAATTATTTAATTGATGTTACTGTGAATGCAATTACGTCATACTCCCGATCTATTAAATATTTGGTAATTATTATCATATTTAGTATTAGTTACTAAGGATTCAATGAATTTCTGTAACTAAATGCAGTTTGTTATAGTTACCAGTCTTTTCTCTCAGTGCACATGCTGTAACGTTACGTTCTGAAACTGGTATTTCTACCTCAGATTTCGAGATTTCCGAATCATAAAAATAGCACGATTTTGAATCCTCGAAACTTGAAACTTTTCAAAGTTTCGAGAAATTTCGAGGTTTTAAAGTTTCGAATATCCTACACGGAAAAAAGAGTTCTATTGGTGCAACCGAATTTTCGGTTGCTCAGGGATGAAACGAAAACTCGGCTGTAGGAACAGAAAAATTCCTTTATGAGACTTCTGTATAGTCAATTGTTCTCAGTTGCCTCAACCGAGTTCTAATATCGTTGAATGTTCAGACGAATATTTGCGGTTGCGACAACAGAAATATTAGTTTTCATAACAGAGATATCGCTTCTCATCATCTAATTTTCAGTTAGTTCCTATTTGGTTGCACCAACCGAACTTCTCTTTGCGTATACCTCTGATTAATAGGTCTCTCGAATTGTCTAAATCCTCTCAATATCTCTCGCTATCTCCACTCCGCGGCTCAGACAAGCGTCGTCGTTTTGGCCACGCCGTCGCAACGATCACGTGGTCACCCCATCACGCCGACTATTCACCTCAGAGACAAGTGCAGCATGAAAATAGTGCCGGAGGAAGAGAGAGCGAGCACCATCGTCGCATGGACGCGAAATCCGAGCCCAAACCTGATGTCGGTGTCGCGGTTTTAAACGACTATAACTCGCGAATGAGTCGACGTAGCGACATGAGACTAAAAGCAATCTCGCTGGGATGTGTTCCCGCACGTGTCTATGTCACTCCTTTATTGCCCATTTGGAAGGCTCGAGTGTCGTGATCGATTGAAGTACGGCAAACACTCTCACACGAGCACAATACGCAACCTCTTTCATTCGCGATCGAATTTTCCAGATTCCTCTCCTCGTCTCGTTTTAGGTGTGGAGAAGGTATAGACGAAAGATAACTAAAAAAATTCCGGTTTATGTTACGAATAGTATATCGGTTACTCTAAGAGTTATGGTGAACATTTATTCGCATGGAAATATTACGGTTGCATCCGATGTCTGAGGAGGACGTCGACTTACAAACGAATGACTTATTCGTCTTCGGCGACGCGGAGTCTCCGTGATATATTTCTCCCGGCTTTCCAGGCATTCGGGTTCTATTTATCAGGGATCGTCGGTATGCAAAACAGACCACTCGTCTCTAATATGCATATAAAAGCCACTTGTCGTCGGAATGCGCACCCGAACGCCGGTTCATATCGCGTAGGAGAAGCCCACTCTGCGACGATCCGCGGTCTACAGCATTATTTTTGTAGTCTAATCCGGAGTTCGACGTACGCAGTAAAAAGGATAGAGATCGAAGATTCACTAGAGAAAATTTGTCGCGTAGGTTGTCCAACAAAGAGAGAGAGAGAGAAAGAGAGAGAGAGAGGGAGAGAGAAAGAAAATAGAGAAATCTGCACGATTTTATCTGCGTTTTGTTATTGGAGAGCCAGCCAATGGCATTCTTTTAACGAAACCTCGTTCGCATTTGCATCGACGTTACCTTTAGCTCATCGAAATACCAGATTAATTTTTACTCACAAACTACAAATACTTTATCGAGAGGTATGGCACGAGTAACATTCACAATTGATCTGATCATTATCGCGATGCTGTCTCTTATTCGTCCGAATCACATAATTTGCATTCACCCCAGGAATTATTGGCATTTCAACGTTAACCGCGAAAGACAATCGATTCGAAATTCGTAAAATAATTTGGGGATGAAGCGGCTGATGATAATTACGGGACACCCAGCATACACGCAGATGTATATAACTATGAGTATAGATAGGTGCACGTCGATGCTGGCCGGCTCAGCGTCTCGAAAAATGCCCGTGGCCATTGGCACGCTGAAAAATGTCGGCTATCTCGATAGAATATCGAAACGAATATCCTCCGTCCCTGTCCCACAGCTATCTCTTTTCGTATTGTTCCCCTTGCCGCGCCTTACACTTTTCCGCCCAGGCCGCAACCCCGTCTTTCGACCTCGCGTCGTTGATGTGAAAAACGAATTTCCTTATCAGAATGTCATTTGGCAAAAAGAAATATCCATTTCGCGACTGCAGCTGCACTTCGTTCTCGCAGCAAGTGCCTTCGCATTTGCATAGAATAAAGAACTTCGTGAAATTGATCTCAGAGGCGTATGAGGCCAGATATCACGGAAAACATAGATACGTCTTCTATTACTGATAAGAGATCCTGTATGCTTATTGCTCGGAATCCGACTAAAAATGTATCCCATGCTTTTGATCAGATTGATCCCAATATCGGACTTGCATAAAATTATATTATCCGGTCGATATCGTCCTAATTATTAACCCCTTCACTGCCAGAGTATTTAGATGAAATGTGTCCAGACTGCCGAACTTAGAAATTTTGACAATTTTAACTGGACATACCATTTTTGGGGTATTTTCATCGACATGTTACCTATTTTATTTGAAAGTTTTTTTACTGACCATTTTTTTATACTACATAATAAATTGAGTTCATTTGTACCGCTTACGATAAAACGAAAAAAAAAAACAAAAAAACAAAAAAGGATAAAAAAAGCAAAAAAAAGTGGGATGCTAAATCCTTTTGACAACCTCCTCGACGATGCATCCTGGGTTCGGCTGATGTCAAGGGTAATTCACACAAAAGATGAATCAGCGGGTCAAACTACGATGAAAATGATATATCTGGTAAAAGTAGCAAAAAATCATTGAGTTACTTTTATCCATAAATGATATAGCTTATCAGAATAACACTGTTTAAATATGGCATAAAACTTGAGTGTGCGAGGACAAAGATTTTCCAAAAAATGAAAAAAAATAGTCATTTTCTTATAGCTCTAGTCGGTTATGGGTGCGAGATAGTTTAAAATGGACCTCGGAATCATATTCAGCGACCTCGAAAACATAGGAAAACACATTCTGTTCACATTTAATGCATTATCAGGCGTCAGTAGAGCATTTATTTATAGGACAAAGATTTGTGATTTTCCGGCAGTTTGGGCCAAGTCCAAAAAAACAAAGATCTTTGTTCTCGGCAGTGAAGGTCTTAATTATTAATAAACCTTATTCATTATGAATAAGGTCTTTGCCACGCTGCATTACATGACTTATCATTATCCTATAACATCATCTTGTACGAACCAGATAACTTGGAATCAACCTGATCAGGACTATGGGGTAAATTTCTGATCGGAAAACTATCACGCAGGAGAGAATTTTATAGCAAAAATTACCGTAGAATTTTGTAACCGAGTAACAGGTCGACATTCTGCAGTAACTCACCTTATCGTTTCATTTCACTTGTGTTGCTTGCATTATACAAGCTGCTTCAAAATCTTAGGAACTCAAATGCGCTATCAAAACATTTGCTATGTTTTTGAAATCTGCTATGTTTCTGGCAAAATTACCGTATTTATTAGCAAACCTTACTGACAGCCTATTCCTGGATTGCTAAAATCATAGTATCATTTGAAGAAAAAATATATGACTATAATATTCTCTCCATGTGTGTGAAAACATGCCCGTTCTCTACGTACCAAACTACCAAATATTTTATCTCTTGACTAATCTTTCATTCGCTAAGATTCTGTCAAATGAAAGTCTACTGGAAGTCAACACGATAGATCATAATTCACACGCTTAAAGCTAAAGAAATCCGTTAGAGTTTTTTCGTCTCTAATTAACAATACACAGAGAAAAATAATTTTGCTCTTTTAGCAAAATCGTCGTTGCTACTGCATATTCGTAGTGACATCAAAAAAATTTAGTTGACATAACTAATTTTACAAATTATTCATTATCAGAGCAGAAGTAATTTTGTTACCAGGATAGAAAAAATTTGTTGAGTGTATTTGTTCTAAGAATCACGTTAATTTGCTATTGATGCAAAATAGTGTATTCTTAGCAAATTTATTTGCTATTGGAGCAAAACTGCAACTGCTTATATAAATCCATCATAGTTCTCATAGCAAAATAATTTGTAGATTCAGCAAATTATATCCAGCAAATAGTGATTAGTATTTTTAGCAAATCTTTTTGCTGGCCATATAATAACAAGAAGATTTTGCTAGAGCAGGAGAAAATTTGCTGAGCCAGCAAATTATTTTTCTCCGTGCATCATTAAAACGTCAACAGATTCAGGACATCCTACGCCAGGACTGAATTTTTAGAATCTCGCTGTCAGAAGTGAAATCCTCCGGTCGAAGGAGATCAGATACGCGTATAAGTCTGTATTTCGCACGCCGATTCGCGACGGAAACCGACCAGAAGTTCAAACGGCGACGTGGTGTCTGTATCGCGGAAAGAAATCGCGGAATTACTGCCGACGACGACGGTAGTCGCGATGAGCAGACGGGAGTTTTCCGCGACGGCCGCTCCTGTCCAGGAATCGCGCGCAATAAAATGCAAATTTTATTCCGCGCAATTTGGTTAAGCAGTGCTGCCGCCGCGCACTCTCTCTTGCCTTCCTTTCGATCCTCCGCGCGCCCTTCCATCCTTTTCTGTGGCGCGAGCGACTCGCCGCCATGAAACAAAGCCCTGCGACGACCGAAAAGCTCGAATGAACGAAACCGAACGGAAGGCGCAAAGGGAACAATAAACAAACGCAACGTACGCGAACCCCATCGCTTGCTGCCTACCTTTTCACCTTTTTTACCTTTTCATCGTATACTCTCCTACTGTGTACTCCTGCTGCTTTTTCAGTTTTCGTTTCAGCCTTCTTTCTCCCCGTCTACGCGAGCGACATTCGCCGCACGGAGATATACTCTCGAAATTTTTCCAGATGCAGCATAGATTATTATTAGAATGCCAGAATTTGCCCTGAAATTGGTTATCTCGCTACGATACCAGTCGAAAGTCTCATTCTTGTTCCAAATATGCACGGGTTAGCTCAAGAATAGAAACACAAATACTATGGGAGTTCGCGTTTTTTTCTTAGTTTCTTACAAGGAAACCCAAACAAGTGTCCGCCTCCGATTTTCATGAACTTGTAATATGTTCTACTTTAGATCAAAATAACAGATGCGTTTTTTATTATATGTGCTCTTTCGCAAGTTTAGGGGGTGAAATATCCTTTTGAAGAAAATCGGTTTTTTTCATTCGAAGGCAATATAATGAAAACTATAACAGATAGAAAAAAATATTTTTAATAAAAGTTGAATGGTTTGAAGAGTACTTTACAGAAATTATTTAAAAACAATTTTTTGTTAATGTTTCCCCTACCACTTCTTTTTATTATAATTATTAAAATAATTTCTGTAAAGTACTCTTCAAACCATTCAACTTTTACTTAAAATATTTTTTTCTTTCTGTTATAATTTTCATTATATTCTCTTCTAATAAAAAAAACCGATTTTCTTCAAAGGGGTATTTCATCCCTTAAACTTGCGAAAGGACACATATAGTAAAAAACGTATCTGTTATTTTGATCTAAAGTACAACATATTACAAGTTCATGAAAATCGGAGGCGGACACTTGTATGGGTTTCCTTGTTATAAATAATATACTTTTATGGTATATCTCAAATAGAGAATCCCATTTTTATATCAACTCTATTATATTCAATATAATAAAATACCAAAAAATAAAATATTTTTAAAACATTATACTGAAATTATTTGTAAAATGTCACTGTACATCTTACTCAATCCTAACTTAAAGTAAGACTAGAAGAAATATTGAGAAGATACTTTAGGTTTCCCCATTTAGAATCACATGTTTCAAACATTACATTTCTATTCAGAACCCATAACTATTTTGAGAAATCAAGCTGAATCTCAAGAAATTTTCTATGCAAGCTGTCGGACAAAATCGTAATCTTATTCTTTCTAACCACTTCAGACAAAATTTAGATTCTATGTTAAGTCTGTAATTATAATTAAATTTGTAGGTTAGTCAAGAACCTCGAAATATAGCATTTATACAGACTCCTTTGGTGCTACGAGTAACTTATTGCCGTTTTCTGCACGTGCAGACTCAAAGAAGAACTTGAGAGCGTTTACGCGAGTCGAAATTTTTATTCTCCATTGACCTTGCAAATTCCATCAAACTTGAAGAACCAACGAAAAATCTCAGGATGTACTAACTTTCACATAAAAACTATTTTAGGATCTAATTAAGAATCTCTAGCCCGATTTCTCACAGTAATCAGAGATTCTACATGAGAAATCTATACAGGTTTAGTTAAAGTAGTATAATGTAAAGAAGTAATAGTAAAAAAGTATAATGTTTTAAACATGCGAATCTAAATAGAAAACCCAGATCCCATTTGATCACCCCCAACATTTTCCCAAAGATTTTTTCTGGTTTACACTTTAAACTAAAATTAAATAAAATATATGAAATATTTTGATGTATACACATATATACTTGTAAAGAGTAAATAATAAAAATGTTCGTGAAAAAAATCATTATGAAGAAATTGTAATAGAAGATGTTTGAATTAATCATCAAATTATCCTCAGAGAGATGTATACAAATGTTTTATTTTACGATTTAACATGGAACAATGTAAGCCAGAAAAAATATTTGTATTGTCTTTATTGCATTAATAAAACTGATGCAGAAAATATTTTAAAAAGCTCGAGTTTCTTTAATATTTCTGTTCCGATTCTAGACAAGAAATTCATGTTTAGAACAAGAATGGAATACCAATTAGTATCATAGCAGAATAATTTATTTTAGGACAAAGTTGGACATTCTAATTGAAATCTAACTTGCATTTGAGGAAATATTAAGACATTTTTATGCGGGTTATTAGTCTACCATTATGCAAATGATTGTTCACTGTCGTTTCTTCTATGTAAAGAAGCTCGAAGAAATATTCGTTCAAGAATTATTTCAGAATGTATTGGCCATATATATTATTATATCAAAAACATATAATGAAAATATAATGAAAATTTCGAAAAAATTACAGATTACAGATCAGCGACGCGCATCTCGGACGGCTTTTTAGACGTTCGCTCGTATTCCCACTCGAGACGCTTGAGATCCCTCCTTCGAGGGTTGATATCTTCGTTTTTCCATCTTCTCCCGCTTCCTCGAGTCCGTTTTATTTTCTTTTGTCTGGAATTCCCGATTGAGTTGCGTAATTTAATGAATTTTCATGCACCCGCTCTTTTCAGGCGCGTAAAAATTTAATGCCGAGCACATCCGACGCAGGATGCGAGCTCGCTCTCTCGTTCCCATAAATCGCGCGCCTTATGCGCTGCTCGCGGGAGTATCGCGGCATTGAATGTAGTCTCGCGGAATTGGACGTTCACGGAAGTGCCGTTCATTTCTCTTGCATAAACCTGCCTACGCTCGTACACCTGCCACCCACCGGAGTAAAATTGGCCGAGCTTTCGATACGAGGCACGTACGCGGTCGATTTAATTCGCGAAAAGCGACGGCCACGCTCCCGAGCCGTTCTTCATCGTAAAACTGCGCCGCGCATAGGACCCGATCGCGACTCCGAAAATATGATTCGGATATGCGCGGCCCGGTTTTACGTAATATTTCCTAGGCTACCGCGGTTATTTCAGTAGCCATATGTCTCCGGAAAAAGTTAATTAAACACTCGTAGCGAACCGTGTGCCAGTTTACTTCAATTTTCGTGCGTAATAATTCAATGTCGATGCGCATAGCCTGATAGACGCGTGTGTCCCCGATGTTAAATATTTTCTATAGAAAACAGATGTATCGGATATTTTAATGCGTCGTATATAGAGTATCGTATCGAATATCCCTTTTGCACAATAGCTCGAACATTTAATTAAATCGGATATCGGTATCTCGTTACTACCGATCGTCTTGCTATGCAGAGTGTCCCAGGTGGATTTCATCATCTCTCGTGAGAACGTAGAGCGGATTGAGATGAACGACAAAGTTCCACACCGTTTTGCCAAGATCGGAATGGTAATCGAGATATTAATTGTACAAGATTTGTGAATGATCACACATGATATGGTAAGTGAAAATAGCTGCAGTGACATTTACCGTTGTACATCAAGTCAAACTGAGAAAGTCCTCTATTTTGCAAATAAACTACGTAGAGATTTTTAATTATTATTTAAAGAAAATTGTTGCACGATTTTGTGCAATGCACACATCAATCTTCTTTAATTGATAACTAAAAATCTACGTGGTCATTTGCAAAAGGTAGAGAACCTTTTTGTTCACACGGAGAAAAATAATTTGCTGACCCAGCAAATTTTCTGCTGGTCTAGCAAAATCTTTTCGTTATTATATGGACAGCAAAAAGATTTGCTAAGAGTACTAATCACTATTTGCTGGATATAATTTGCTGAATCTACAAATTATTTTGCTATAAGAACTATAATGGATTTATGTAAACAGTTGCAGTTTTTTGCTCCGATAGCAAATAAATTTGCTTAGGATACAATATTTTGCATTAATAACAAATTAACGTGATTCTTAGGACAAATACATTCAACAAATTTGTTCTATGCTGGCAACGAAACTACTTCTACTCTGATAACGAATAATTTGTAAAATTAGTTACGTCAACTAAATTTTTTGATGTCACTACGAATATGCAGTAGCAACGACAATTTTGTTAAAAGAGCAAAATTATTTTTCTCCGTGCAGTTTGACTTAATATACAAGCACATAATAGTAAACATCTATAGTTCATCTACCATATCGAGTGTCATTATTTATAAATCTTCCTTAATTAATATCTCGATAGTTATTGCAAATATCGCAAAATGGTGTAGGACTTTTGTATTCATCTCAATCTGCTCTACACTCTCACGAGAGATTGTGAAATCGAGCTGGCCCACCCTATATATAATTAATGCATAATTAACACATTCGTTCTTCTCTAAAGTGATAAGTTTTCCATCAAATCGTGTGCGCCTTTTCAATATTATCAAGCTAAAAAAGAAAACGAAAAGACTAACTTCTCACTGTTTCACGATAGTTTCTTTGTCGCAAAGGAAATCTGCATTGGGAGAAGAAAAATGATTCTAACTAGAAATATAGAAAGAGAGAGAATTATTTTTAGCCCGAATTATATTTTCTGATTATCCTAATACGAAAATGGTAGGAGTAACATGCATATAAGATTGGTATCACTAACATTATAATAGAATTTAATAGAAAGAAAATGATTGATCTAACTAGAATTATAGTTATCCTTAGAACCACTTTTTGATTGTTCTAATACAAAAATACTAGCAGTAACATACATATAATACATACTATTATTAGTGCCATTATAGTAGAATTTTATAAGAAGAAATGATTTTCTTGGTCATGATTTATAGCAATTATTTCTCTACGTGATTATATAGTTACAAATACTAAGCCATTTTTTTCTCAGTGTGCTGCACCCCGAGATGAATCGATTTCCCTGTGGCCTTACGACAAGTCTCCAATATCAATAACGCTCGCTGCCGGCTGACAAACCCCGTAACAGACGTACAAACGTATAAATTCGCATTGCGACCTGCAAGTAACAAGACCTCACCCCCGATTCCCCCTCCCCCACCCGTCCTGGCTAGCTCTGAATTCCACTTCGGCTCTCAATGCCGTACACTCCCTTTGTAATAGCTACAACGTTCTATAATTAATTTCAACCCTTCCGGGAATCCATTACCGCGTGCACTCGGTCTCACAGATATCACGACGCCACACCGGACTGAAAGCCCGGTCCATTCAGGGACCCGTTATTGGGCCTATTGACTGTCCCAATCTGAACGCGCCGTTGCAGGCGGATAGACGGAAAGGGAGACAGAGCAGCGCGCGTCCCAGCCCGTAGTAATTAGCGCGACGATCCTAATAGTTGCTCTTTTTCGCGTCGTCGTTCCAACTGTGGCAAACGAGCGCTTGAGAAGCACGAACGAACGCGGCTCAAGCCACATTTCTCTTAAATGAAAGCACGAATGTAATAAATAGACTTTCAATTGGTCTTTTAATAAGTGAAGCTTGAAAACGACACGGGATTTGGAAGAACGTCAATGAGGAAATCATTGTGTTTATTTCACAATGCGAAATTTCGCGAATTTCGATTAGCGCCCCGTTTCGAAGATTGAAATATTTTATATTTATCTCCGTTAATTAATATTTCAGTTTTATCCATTAGAGGTAACATCGAAATTAGCCGTCGTTAATATTTTACCTTATTAATTAAATTCTCAAAGCGTGCACGCAGAATTGCTCTCTCTCTCCCTCTCTCTTTCTCTCTGTCTATCTCACCCTCTCCCTCTCTCGCTCTCTCCTCGCCGCGATAATAGCGTTGGAAATTCGCGTAAAATCGCGTTCCCTGCCCGTGGCTTCTCCGCGGGTATTAAATAGACACTATGCGTAACGAGAATTGATTCCTCCCTGCCCAAACACGTATAATCTCGCTAACGTTAAAACAATTTCTCCCGCGGGACCGCTCCCCGGGATTGTCCGTGCTTGACGGACACTTCGCTGCAGCAGACTGTCGTCGAAATATCGCCGCGGGGCGTAAATGACGAGCGACGAGTATAATCGACGAAAATCCACGTCGGTAGACGCGACGCCGCTGCAGGCTGCAACGGTACGCGCGCGCGAGCGCGCGTGTGTGTGTGTGTGTGTGCGTGTATGGGTAGAGTATTAATCTTGGTATTCCGATACACGCGCGGATAGGGGCCGCATTAAGGAAACTTATTGGAAGGAGCGGGCTGTAGCAGACAGTGCGCATTTAGCAGCGACCGCAGACTAATACCTACCGATCTACTTAATCCCCGAGCCCTTTAGGACGTCGGTGCGCGCGCGCGGCGCCTGGTAATTAGCAGGCCCATCAACAAACAATGGATACCAATTTACCTGGGATAATGGCGCGTACCGCGGCAGGAAAGATTATCCCTTCTATTCAATATATATCGGCCCGACATTTGCGCGCGAACTCGCGCCGGAATTTCCCTACGATCGTGTCATGAAATATTCACGGCCGGCCTTCGCGGATCGCCAACGCCGGTTGGTTAACGCCGGACTCCCGAGAATCGCCGGAGAGAGAAAGAGAGCGTGAGAGAGAGACAGAGAAAGAGAGAGAGAGAGAGCGGGAGAGCGCGCGAATACTCCAAGACGCGAAAGGATCCAATACTCGGGGAAGTTCGCCGATATGACTGGAACGTTCTTCCTCGGCTGATTATCTTCAAGCTACATAATCGTTCGATATTTCCCTCTGCCAAACAACCTGCTTATTATGCTCGTCCACGTTTCTGTCCTTCGCGAGACTTGGCGTCGTGCGTTCGCGAGATTCGACGCAACAGGCAGCCACCATTTTCCACCTCCGCAAACTGACGGAATCGAGCCAAAGGTGAGGCATTCGAAGAAATCGCATTTCCATGGCGAGGGGGACGCGGGACACGCGTAAAAATTATATGCATGATCTTCCACGTTGCCATATTGAATTTCATTTAGGTAGCCACTTCCATGTGCAGATGACATTCTTTGTCTTCCTGGCCGACGGGGTTATTGCATTCTTCCGGAAACCTTTTCCTACCTTTCCGGGCGTGGAGGCCTCTCATCCGGTAAAATGAAATTCCTCGTCCAATTTGCCATCCGGTGCGAGTGCAAACGACCTCTACCGCTTCGATATAGAAAAAAGACAGAGAATAGCGAAATGGGCGCGCACGTACACACACACATACACACAAACGCGCGCGCGGGGAAAGGGCAAAAGAGGGGGAGAAAGAGAAAAATCGGAAGCCAGAGGGCACAAAATGTATCGGGAGACTGGAACGTCATATGCGACACTGCCAATTGCTCGTTTGCTCTCTCTCCCTCTCGCTCTCACTTGCTTGCTCGCCCTTTTCGCAGTTTTTTCGCGGGTTCGTATCAGCAGCCTCCCCCGCTGCTGAAACTCGATATCTCGCGCGCAATAAAATCGAACCTTTTGAGAAAGCGGCCCGTGCACTTTCGGCTCGAGTTATTTCCATGGCTTCCACGGCGGCGCGGAAAGAGCGTGGGAGAGTGAGCAAACAATTCCGCCGATTTTAAACGCTTCTACGTGAACACACGGCGCGCGCGGTGAACTTTATTTCCAGCGCCTCCTCCTCTTCTCCTTCTTCCGCACGCTCCACATTCCCGTGATCGAAAACAATGTTAATATCCGGCCGCCGTGATTCATCCCGTGGATTAACGGCCTTGACCCGTTACCGCAGAGCCGATGGGAAAATTAGGTTCTGTTTCTTTTGCGCGCGCGCGTGCTTCTTTGCTCCGACGATATTTAAAGGGAATCGAGGAAATGGGTAGATGTAGAAAGCGTATGTACAAAAAGCAAATCGAGTGCTAACGAAGGGGAAGAGAAGAAGAGGAAAGAATGAAAAAGGTCTTCTTTTTCTCTTAGAGTTGACTTTTGTCACAATAACCCGCATAGAAAACTTTTTAGAATCTAATTGGGATTCAGTTCAATTTTCCACGATCATAGATGGAAAATTTACACAGGTTCTATTTAGAAATGTAATGTTTTAAACACGCGAATCTAAAAGGGAAACCTAGATAGATCCAATTTAGTCATTTAGTCTCCAGTTATCCTAAAGATAACTGTTTTCACACACACATATACACATTTCAAGTTTATATTTTAAACTAAAATTGAACAAAGTATATGAAAGAATTTGATATATGTATATAAACTTATACTTATAAAGAGTAAACTCAAAATGTTCGCGAAAAAGATCATTATGGAGAAATTGTAATAGAAGCCATTTGAGCTAAGAAAATAAAAAATATTAATACCTGACAAATTTTTTCGGCTTACAAATATATAAAATTGCCTAATTATCCTTAGATGTACAAATATATTCTATATTATGCATAAAACGAAAATGTATTATTTTACGTTTTAACATTGAACAATGTAAGAAAACATTTGTATTGACTTTATTACGTTAACGAAACTAATGTAGAAAATACTTTAAAAAAACTCGAGTTTCCTTAATATTTCTGTTCCAATTCTAGACAGGGAACTCATGTTTAGGATAAGAATAGGATTTCCAATTCGTCAGTATCGTAGTAGAATAATTTATTTTAGGACAAAGTTGAACATTCTGATTGGAATCTAACTTGCACTTGGGGAAATTTCTATGCAAAAAGTTTGTTGTCTATTGCTAAACTACACCAACTTGCACTAGTTCTCTTCTCTTTTTCTTTCACCAAATCTCAAGTGTATACTTATTTTTTTATCTGCATAACAATTTCCCAAGATTTTCCCAGATGCAGTACAGATTCCTATCAAAATGCCCAATTTACCCTAAAATTGGTTATCCCACCACGATACCAATTGGGAATCCCATTCTAATGCAAAACATGAGTTCTTTGTTTACAATCGAAACAGAAATTTTATGTAAACTCACATTTTTTTCAGTCGGTAATATTGACATATTTTTGTAGTACCAAACAGAAAATCCCATTTGTATACCAACTATTGTATTCAACAAAATAAAAAATAAAAAATAAAAAATATTTTTTGTATACTTTGAGTATTTTACTGAATGATGAAATTATTCAGAAATTCAACATATTTTATTCAATTATAACGTCAGGTGAAGGCCAGAGAAAGTATTGAGAAATCTTTGGTTAGAATCGCATGTTTGACACACATTACACTTCCAGTCAGAACCCTTAATTAATTTGTAAAATCGAGCTGAATAAGTGTATACTTATTTTTTTATCTGCATAACAATTTCCCAAGATTTTCCCAGATGCAGTACAGATTCCTATCAAAATGCCCAATTTACCCTAAAATTGGTTATCCCACCACGATACCAATTGGGAATCCCATTCTAATGCAAAACATGAGTTCTTTGTTTACAATCGAAACAGAAATTTTATGTAAACTCACATTTTTTTCAGTCGGTAATATTGACATATTTTTGTAGTACCAAACAGAAAATCCCATTTGTATACCAACTATTGTATTCAACAAAATAAAAAATAAAAAATATAAAATATTTTTTGTATA
The DNA here is from genome assembly GCF_010583005.1 of Odontomachus brunneus. Taxonomy (NCBI): domain Eukaryota; kingdom Metazoa; phylum Arthropoda; class Insecta; order Hymenoptera; family Formicidae; genus Odontomachus; species Odontomachus brunneus. The sequence continues at coordinate 1,577,809 of NW_022639512.1, read as the reverse complement.
CTTTGAGTATTTTACTGAATGATGAAATTATTCAGAAATTCAACATATTTTATTCAATTATAACGTCAGGTGAAGGCCAGAGAAAGTATTGAGAAATCTTTGGTTAGAATCGCATGTTTGACACACATTATACTTCCAGTCAGAACCCTTAATTAATTTGTAAAATCGAGCTGAATCCCAATTAGATCTCAAGAAATTTTCACGATACGGATAAGTTTTGTGAGTGTACATTAATTCAGCAATGAAAAACAGTAAAGTTTCCGCAGCGGATTAAATTCCCAGCAGATGTAACGAAGTAGACAGAGATGTCTATTATCGTAAAGTCGCGTCATCCTACTCGACTTCGCCGACGTATATCTCGGTGATACATTTGCATGCGAATTCGTGGGGCGCGCGACGTTTCGCTCGAAATCGAGGCGTATACTTTTACGGGCGAATCTTTTATGTTTTTACGCGCGCATTTGACGCAGTCACATACCTCTGCTCTAATGTCCGGCAGTTATGATCGCGAGCGCACCCCCTCGCAGTTTCGCAGTAAATGGAATAACACAAGCGAAGTGGTATTAACGTTCGCCCTCGCGTTCTCCAGCCGACGTTACAGCGGCGGAAATTTTACAGTGACGCTCCGTTACATCCTACATTACATCCTACATTCGAGAGATGTCGCAATTCGCAAATCTAAGATCGCAACTGTGACGTACGACAGTATTACATCGCGACTGACAGCGCGTAAAGTGACAAATCGCTTTCCGCGTCGCGTCATGGGAAATGTAAGTTGCACAGCCGTTAGAATCGAGTCGTCATTATTTCGTCTGAGACGCGCGTATTTACGGGCGAATATTAAAGAGTGACCCCAAAAACACGGATTTCTTCTCGTTCATTTTGTGACCCTTGAATTTCGAATATATGTCAGTAATGCATTGTTTTGCTCTAAGGGGATGCCGAAGCGAGCGACGAACTTGATAAGTATCGATAACGTAGAGTGATCATCAAAAAGTAGAAAATGTTATCATCATTTACCGACGATATCGAATTTATGTACACATAGATACTTATGGAATAAAGGCGATCGTCAAATAGGTGCTAACATGATATCTTTATCATCTTTTCACAGATGTTAGACAAGTGTGTGTGCTACGTTGTCATTTCAATTTTCTTACACATAGACGTTACGTAAATGTGAATGCCACGTTGTTCGCATTCCCTCCAAAATAGGCTCTTGGTATTTTTCTGATGAATTCTTCAAACCGCTTATATACTAGGTGCATCAAAGAAAGAAATTTTAGAGAAGAGTGTTGTAGGCGCAAGCGTAGTTTGCGAATAATTTTTTGAAAAATACGTTACCTATTATTTGAGTTTTCAATATAATTAGCAACGTTAATTTGATATATAATTTTCATTTCGCACTGACCAATGTTACACTTTATTTCGCACGTAATTTTATCATATAAATTGGAGCAGTCAGTACGCTGTAATTTTTGAAAAATAAAATCACGATAGCAGTAGTTCCACATCGTTTTCATCCTTGAAGCAGGAATGCCCTATTTCATTTATGCATATACTTTTACTATAGAAGCATTTTTAATTTGGTCAGATCAAAGTAAAATTTGTTGGGAAATGTCGTTGACGTGATACCGAATGTCTTTGTAATACTATTGTCTCGTGCTGATTCGACAAAATTAAAAACCGTTTTGCATGGGAAAAGTACGTGCGAAAATGAAGCGGAACATCCATCAATATGAGACGAAAACGATAAGGAACAGTTACTATCACGACATCGAATCTTTCTGCAAAGTTTACTTCTTTCTACCTGCGTCGAAACCCTTTTGCATGGTGAAATTATGTGCGAAAATGAAGAGGAGCATCCATCAATATGAGACGAAAACGATAAGGAACAATTACTATCACGACATCGAATCTTTCTGCAAACTTTACTTCTTTCTACCTGCGTCGAAACCCTTTTGCATGATGAAATTATGTGCGAAAATGAAGAAGAGCATCCATCAATATGAGATAAGGAACAGTTACTATCAATATGAGACGAAAACAATAAAGAACAGTTACTATCACGACATCGAATCTTTCTGCAAAGTTTACTTATTTCTATCTCCGTCGAATGAAAACCTTTTTGCATGGTGAAAATACGTGCGAAAATGAAGCGGAGCATCCTATAATATGAGACGAAACGATAAAAAACAATTATTATCACGACATCGAATCTTTCTGCAAAGTTTAGTTATTTTTATCTCCGTCGAATGAAAACCCTTTTGTATAGTGAAAGTACGTGCGAAAATGAAGCGGAGCATCCCACGTGATCCGGGAGGCGATGCAGAGCGAAATAGTCAAACTTCACCTTATTTTTGAAAATACATCTTTGCAAACGCGAAAATTACTTAAAAAACTGTAAGATATTATCCCAGAATGTGCTCTAAATGCTAAACACTATATTACCTAAATAACCTGCAGTAACATGATCGACTTCCGGCCAAAGCCAAGAATCCGACATTCCTACGACGCTAAGTTGAATTATCCAACGTTATGAACACGAATTTAAGATATAGGAAAATTATTTTAAAGATTCTGGGCGTGTTACTAAGAGAGTAAAGTGACATTAACACACATTGCGATCCAGGAGACGATGCAGAGCGAAATACGCACTCGTCACGTAATTTTCGAAAATACACCTTTGCAAACCCAAAAATTTCTTTAAAAAACTTTAAAAAATTATCCCAGGCTTAACTAATTCTGTTTAATAATTTTGCGGAAACACAAAACTCCTCGGTTCGAATCTCAGCTTAATAATTTAGCGGAAACACAAAACACTTCGGTTGAATCTCGGCTTAATAATTTAGTGGGAAATCGAAATATTTCGGTTCGAGTATCGGCTTGATAACTTAATTTGTTATCTTAATTTGTCAAAATTTAATTTGTTGTCTTGTCAACAACAAACGCGTATACATAAGATAATATTTCCGAAGAAATAGTATGTCATATATAATATGACATAACAAGTTATAAAGTATATTAATCAAATAGTATATATAGAGCATCCATTAAATAAAACATATATAGAGCATAAAAACAGCATATATAACATATATAGAATATATAAATATAACATGTTGAAATATATCAGTTTAATGTATCATTAAAAAATAATCCGACAAGAAGGTAGCCTGCCGAATTGAAATTTCAATTGGCCATTGTTTTATGCAAGAATGATCCAATTTAAAAAATTATAAGCTTTTATCAATGGATACTCCATTGATATCTTTTTAATCCAAACAAAAAAATTCAAGCCTTATAGATGCTTGAAATGAATAAAGAAACAGTTATTTTACCAGTCGCGACTTTTTGCATATTTTTCTAAGGATTGAGCTAGTCAGTGCATTAAAAAAATGGAAATACTTGACTCGTTGAACTATTGTGAAAATCTCAGAGCTAAATTCTTTGGTTGGATTATTCTTACGTAACTCTGGCGAATTGCAAATTCCAATTCTTACTTTACTTCCCGTCGGATCCAATGCGATTTACGTCTACGTTCATGCAATATACGTAAAGTGACGCTTTGTATCTACTATATAAGCGTCTAAATTGAGCGCTCACCATTGCGCGACGTCCCACGGTGTCTAGGATCTATCAGCCATCCTGTATCTGACACTGCAATGGTCCTCGTGTCCTGCGTCGCCTGTAATTCACTCCCGACCACGGTAATCTAACGGAGGTTTCACAAAAAATCCCGTCTCTCTTGGGGGATACACTCCGAGTAGCGAATTGTGTATAAAATATTACGAACTGCGTCTTCGAGAAAATGGCTTTCGGATAAACGACGAGTATGTGCGACGAATTCAGCAACAGTCCGATCGAGTTGTGGTGTATCGTTTTGAAATACGCGCGATACAAATCGTTTACGAAGAAAACGGAATCCGCGAGCGAAGGGAACACGCGACGCGAAGGCCGATCTCGCGAAATCTTTCGATGTGTGGATGAAGTAATCTGTGCGAAATTCTCACGTACAATTTCTTCTTACGTACAATATTCTCACGGAATATCCCTAATGTAACGTTTCGATGGTGCAGCGTAGTAGTCTGTAATATAGTC
>NW_022639512.1:1566030-1573698 GCF_010583005.1 Odontomachus brunneus | reverse complement strand
ATGAAGAGGAGCATCCATCAATATGAGACGAAAACGATAAGGAACAATTACTATCACGACATCGAATCTTTCTGCAAACTTTACTTCTTTCTACCTGCGTCGAAACCCTTTTGCATGATGAAATTATGTGCGAAAATGAAGAAGAGCATCCATCAATATGAGATAAGGAACAGTTACTATCAATATGAGACGAAAACAATAAAGAACAGTTACTATCACGACATCGAATCTTTCTGCAAAGTTTACTTATTTCTATCTCCGTCGAATGAAAACCTTTTTGCATGGTGAAAATACGTGCGAAAATGAAGCGGAGCATCCTATAATATGAGACGAAACGATAAAAAACAATTATTATCACGACATCGAATCTTTCTGCAAAGTTTAGTTATTTTTATCTCCGTCGAATGAAAACCCTTTTGTATAGTGAAAGTACGTGCGAAAATGAAGCGGAGCATCCCACGTGATCCGGGAGGCGATGCAGAGCGAAATAGTCAAACTTCACCTTATTTTTGAAAATACATCTTTGCAAACGCGAAAATTACTTAAAAAACTGTAAGATATTATCCCAGAATGTGCTCTAAATGCTAAACACTATATTACCTAAATAACCTGCAGTAACATGATCGACTTCCGGCCAAAGCCAAGAATCCGACATTCCTACGACGCTAAGTTGAATTATCCAACGTTATGAACACGAATTTAAGATATAGGAAAATTATTTTAAAGATTCTGGGCGTGTTACTAAGAGAGTAAAGTGACATTAACACACATTGCGATCCAGGAGACGATGCAGAGCGAAATACGCACTCGTCACGTAATTTTCGAAAATACACCTTTGCAAACCCAAAAATTTCTTTAAAAAACTTTAAAAAATTATCCCAGGCTTAACTAATTCTGTTTAATAATTTTGCGGAAACACAAAACTCCTCGGTTCGAATCTCAGCTTAATAATTTAGCGGAAACACAAAACACTTCGGTTGAATCTCGGCTTAATAATTTAGTGGGAAATCGAAATATTTCGGTTCGAGTATCGGCTTGATAACTTAATTTGTTATCTTAATTTGTCAAAATTTAATTTGTTGTCTTGTCAACAACAAACGCGTATACATAAGATAATATTTCCGAAGAAATAGTATGTCATATATAATATGACATAACAAGTTATAAAGTATATTAATCAAATAGTATATATAGAGCATCCATTAAATAAAACATATATAGAGCATAAAAACAGCATATATAACATATATAGAATATATAAATATAACATGTTGAAATATATCAGTTTAATGTATCATTAAAAAATAATCCGACAAGAAGGTAGCCTGCCGAATTGAAATTTCAATTGGCCATTGTTTTATGCAAGAATGATCCAATTTAAAAAATTATAAGCTTTTATCAATGGATACTCCATTGATATCTTTTTAATCCAAACAAAAAAATTCAAGCCTTATAGATGCTTGAAATGAATAAAGAAACAGTTATTTTACCAGTCGCGACTTTTTGCATATTTTTCTAAGGATTGAGCTAGTCAGTGCATTAAAAAAATGGAAATACTTGACTCGTTGAACTATTGTGAAAATCTCAGAGCTAAATTCTTTGGTTGGATTATTCTTACGTAACTCTGGCGAATTGCAAATTCCAATTCTTACTTTACTTCCCGTCGGATCCAATGCGATTTACGTCTACGTTCATGCAATATACGTAAAGTGACGCTTTGTATCTACTATATAAGCGTCTAAATTGAGCGCTCACCATTGCGCGACGTCCCACGGTGTCTAGGATCTATCAGCCATCCTGTATCTGACACTGCAATGGTCCTCGTGTCCTGCGTCGCCTGTAATTCACTCCCGACCACGGTAATCTAACGGAGGTTTCACAAAAAATCCCGTCTCTCTTGGGGGATACACTCCGAGTAGCGAATTGTGTATAAAATATTACGAACTGCGTCTTCGAGAAAATGGCTTTCGGATAAACGACGAGTATGTGCGACGAATTCAGCAACAGTCCGATCGAGTTGTGGTGTATCGTTTTGAAATACGCGCGATACAAATCGTTTACGAAGAAAACGGAATCCGCGAGCGAAGGGAACACGCGACGCGAAGGCCGATCTCGCGAAATCTTTCGATGTGTGGATGAAGTAATCTGTGCGAAATTCTCACGTACAATTTCTTCTTACGTACAATATTCTCACGGAATATCCCTAATGTAACGTTTCGATGGTGCAGCGTAGTAGTCTGTAATATAGTCCCGCAATATTTTTGCGGATAACAGCTCCGCAATACTTTTGCGAAAACAATTCCGCAATGCTCTTGCAGATAACAGCTCCGCAACATTTCTGCGAAGATCGCTCTCGACTCTTCCGCAAATACGATCCGGTGAAATTCGCAAACCTATCAAATTAATAATCGCAAATGCGAGCGCGAAAGAAAAATAAAAAACTATGAAAATTGTGATGATAGAGATAAAAATTCTGTTCAAAATTTTAAGATCAACGCTCGCTAGCATTGTCTCTATTGCATCCCGCATTAAGAAACTCTAACTCTAAGTGAAAAATTGAAACCTGAAAATTTTCCGACGATCGTGAAATTAATTTTGCGAGCAGTTTATATAATCACGTTAAATCGCTTCGCGCAGGCGCCGCACGATATCGAATTTTCCTTAATAACGAAGCACGAACTCTACTTTATGAAATACAATCGCGATTCAAGCTTACGCGAGAAATAAAATTGAGAAAATTAACGACCAGCGGAAGATCTATGACGCGGGTAATGTGATTGCACATTTCCTATGGCGCAATCCCTTTGCGTGTTGGCGCAATTTGTTTGCGCGTTGGAGCACTACTCGAGACACCTGGAAGATCTCGTTCAATAAAATTGAATAATTTTACAAAATTTTGAATATTCAAAGCATATACTCAATATTTTAAGCATCTACCATATAGTGTTAAGGTTTGATTAAACAAAGTTTTTTTCGACAAAAATCGTCGATCAATCAATAATCTAAGTTCATTAATTTATAAATATATATACATTGGGAGAAAAATACTTGAAAATTTATTTGCCAAATTTATATAAAATATGCATTATCACTAATATTATTATTTGAAAAAGCGATCTTCCAATTGTTTCGAGCAGTGTGATTTTTATTGGACAGCACGTACACATGCTACAACTACAGCAAAGTAAATCGCATTGATTTGATAAGCATACACTACATCAAAAGACTTTGTCTTTCTATTATCAATATGTTTCTTGTTTTGACTTACCAAATCACCGATCAGACTAGCCACATTCTGCTTTCGTTTCTGGAACAGAAAAATGCCATTTCACCGATTAGATTCATATATTGATGACGATTTAAGTGAAGAAGTTTGAAGGATTAAAAAAAAAATAAACGCGATATTTTTCACGCTGGAAGAATTTTTCGGAATACATTCACACTTGGAATATTCCGCTTTCTTTTTTCTCGACGTTGCAAATGAATCTCTTAATCAGAACAAATCAAAATTTGTCAAGTGATGATGTTACTCAGAAATAATCTCCGCGTGTAATTACGATTTAATACAATCTTTGATTCGATTCAAATTATCTCTGTTTCGAACAAGAAAATTATCAATCTTGTCGGATTTCTAATTACAAATGTTAATTAATGAAGCTCACCTTCGAGCTAACTCCGCTCGGCCCGAGCCAGATCCTCCGGCGCAGCAGCCCCTAAAAGTCGGCTGGTCGTCTGTTTCTTCTCTGCAACAGAAAGCAGATTTAATTTAGTATTACACAACAATAGAGACATTCAATTTCAAACAAGAGTATTTCCAGTTTTATCAGAATTATAAATTCAAATTAGTGAAACTCACCTTCGCGCCAACTCTGCCAGACCCGAGCCGGATCCTCCGGCGCAGCATCCCCTTAGAGTCGAGTGCTCGTCTCTGCAACAAAAAACAGATTTAATTGAGTATTAATTAGTTACACGACAATGGAGGTATTAAGGAACTCGATTTTAAACAAGAAAATTTTCAGTTTTATCGGATTTCTAATCATAAGTGCAAATTATGGTAGTAAAGCTCACCTTCGAGCAGACTCAGACAGACCCGAGCCGAATCCTCCGGCACGGCATCCCCAGGCATCGCATCCCCTAGAGCCGCGTGACTGCGTCTGCTCTATTAGATCTCTGTGACAGAAATTTAATTTAGTAATTTAATAATTTAATATTAATTAGTTACACGCGAAAGATAAACGAGGAAAAAAATTATCATAATGGTACGTTCTTTCCCAATGCGCAATAAGAAATAATTAAATCATAGCTGAATAAAGAGGTAATAATACCCGATTAATTAATGGATGATGATATTAATATCTGATCGTATAATAATATCCGTATAATAGTATCAATTAATTACACACGACAAGATAATGAAATCGTCGTAACGGCACGCTCGAGTTGCTTCCCAATATGCAATAAAAATAATTAAATAACAATCTAATAAAGAAGTAATAATCGAATAATAAACGGATAATGATAATATCTAATCGATATTGAGGAACTCGATCGCGGCGTTTCTCTATTTAACAAGTAAAAAAGTAAATGAAACGCGGTAATTACCCGCTGCGGTAAGCACTTGCTCGCGTGATAAGTACACGTCTCAAATCGTGTTAATTATTGCTGTAATTGTGGCGAAGTGAAAATGCGGTATTAAAAATCAGCGTGAAATAATTTAGAAAATAACGCGGCAGCTCCCGCGATACGCTCGCCTCGGCGTCTGATAGCGTTATGGCGTGACACGCGCCTCGCCATGTGCCCCCCCCCCCTCCGCCGCGCCGCTCAGTCAATGGCCCGAGCGGCCGTTACGACGATCGGTTTACCTAGCCTTTGTGGAGCCTAGTGTTTTTGTTAGAGCCGTTACCCAGGTATTGTTATTACCGGTTATTCGATCATCATTATTTCGTTATTTTCTACTCACGGATATTATCGCACGATTGTCGAATAGATATTATTATCACTACCATTTAATATTCGAGTATATTATTACTTCTTTATTCAGATCTTATTTAATTTATTCGGTTATTATTTAATTATTGCTATTACGCATAGGAAAGCAACTCGGGCGTGCCGTTACCACAATTTCTTTATCTCGTCTTTAATCAGTTATTATCGCCGTTATTGTTATTTATTGTTATTACCAATTATTTGATCATCGTTATTTCGTTATTATCTACTCGCGGATATTATCACACGATTATCGAGCAGATATTATCATCACTACTATTTAATATTTGAATATTATTACTTCCTTATTCGATTATTATTTAATTATTGCTATTATGTGTAGGAAAGCAACTCAAGTGCCGTTACGACGATTTCTTTACCTCGTCTTTGTTCAGTTATTATCGTCGTTGACCAGTTATTGTTATTCATTGTTATTACCGATTATTGGATCATTATTATTCCCTTATCCGTCCGCGACTATTATCATACGATTATCGATCAGATATTATAATTATTATAAAAAGTAATAATATTCGAATAATAAATGATAGTAATAATAATACTTGATTGAAAACCGTATAATATCCGCGAGTAGATAATAACGGAATAACGATGATCGAACAATCGGTAATAACAATAAATAACAATAACTGGGCAATGGCAATAATAACTGATTAAAGACGAAGTAAAGAAATTGTCCTAACAGCACGCCCGAGTTGCTTTCCTATGCGCAATAGTAATAATTAAATAATAATCGAATAAATTAAATAATAATCGAATAAAGAAGTAATAATACTCGAATATTAAATGGGTGATAATAATATTTGATCGCCATTGAAAAACTTGATCGCGACGTTTCTCTATCTAGTAAGTAAAAAAATAAATGAGACGCGGTAATTACCTGTCGCGGTAAAGCCCACAACACCTGCTCGCGTAATAAGTACACGTCCTGACGACGCGATCCTGAGGAGTACGTGTCTTAATTTATCTTAATTACCGCCTCAATTGTCACGAAGTCGAAACGCGGTATTAAAAATCGGCACGGAATAATCTACAAAATAACGCGGCTGCTCCCCATGAGATCGTCTCGTTAAGAGTGTTGTGACGTGACGCTCGAGCATGTACTCGCGCACGTGTTTACATGGCCCGGCCGCGCGCCCTCCCAAGCGCCGCTCAGTCAGCGGCACAAGCGGACTGTTAAAGTCATCACACACAAAATTACATAGACGCATATGCATAGCATAAGATCGTATAGACCAATGAGCATCGAATATTAAGCATCAATCATCAATATGGCGACTTAATATTCGATGCTCATTGGTCCATACGATCTTATGCTATGCATATGTGTCTATGTAATTTTGTGTGTGATGGCCCTTACGAGAGTCCGTTTACCTAGTCTTTGTGGAGCCTAGAGCCGTTGCCCAAATATTGTTATTACCGATTATTCGACCATCCTTATTTCGTTATTATCACACAATTGTCGAACAGATATTATTATAATTATTATAAAAAAGTAATAATATTCGAATAATAAATGGTAGTGATAATAATACTTGATCGACAATTGTGTGATAACTGCGAGCGGGTAATAACTGAATAACGATGATCGAATAATCGATAATAACAATGAATAACAATAACTGGGCAACGGCAATAATAACTGATTAAAGACGAGGTAAAGAAATTGTCGTAACGGCACGCCCGAGTTGCTTTCCTATGCATAATAGCAATAATTAAATAATAACCGAATAAATTAAATAATAATCAAATTAAGAAGTAATAATACTCGAATATTCAATAGTAGTGATATGAAAGGGAAAGTATAAGAGCGGAAAGAGGAATTAGTAACGGTGGAAAAGCATGTGACGAGAAAGTCTACGACGGAAGCGGAGGTCCAGGGCGCGTGTGTGTGTGTGTACATAGAGGCGAGCGATATAGGTTTAAGGTTAGGTTAGGTAATATATTGTAATGTAGTGGTAAGCGGAGAGAAGGAGCATGTAAGAGGTGGTGTAAGACTGTAACCCTAAGGGGATCAATAAATTATCATTCATTCATTCATTCATTCATTCAATAGTAGTGATAATAATATCTGCTCGACAATCGTGTGATAATATAGCCTCATATAATCATAAACTTTTCTGTAAACTTTTCGTATCTTTTTTGGCACCGAAACTAAATTCTGAAAATGTAGTAATGATCTTTGAAATTTTCCTGATTGGAGCATCTATAGTTTCGGTATGTACAACTTGCAAAATGTTTGTATTAGACAAATACTGCACTAATTAACAGCTTAAAATTTAAATTTAAACATTTTTTTTCGTTTTCGTCATATGTTGAACAATGCTGCAATTAATTTTTGCATGCATTTTTTGTTGTGTAAAAACGTTTGTAATTCTGTGCAAGCAACAAGACGTAAACTTTGTAAAAAAAATTCAATGTTATGTCGGTAAAGTTTTCATGTCCCGCATCCGCTTAAGAGGATACTAAAAACTTTACCGACAAAATACTGACATCTTTCTACAAAGTTTATGTCGTACTGATACAGAATTACAAACGTTTTTACGCAATGAAAGTATGTGCAAAAATAATTGCTTAATATGCAACTAATAAACTGCTTAATATGAAAACAAAAAAAGAAATTTAAATATAAAATCTCAAGCTATCGTCAGCGTAATATTT
>NW_022639512.1:1563930-1566020 GCF_010583005.1 Odontomachus brunneus | reverse complement strand
TGCCATCTAACATTTGCGGGCGGAAACTAAGTTAAGGTCCTAATACAAAAGTTGTACAGCAAAAATGTGGATACTCCAAACAGAAAAATTTTCAAGAATATAGCTATATCTTTCCATTTGAATTCAGAAGCTTAAGAATATCCGAAAAGTTTGCAAATTTCTACACATGCGTGGTTAGAGGTTTCCCGCAGAATATAGTTAAACAAAGCAACACATTTAACAAACAGTATAGTTAAACAAACAAACACATTTACGTAAATTCTATATCTACAAGAAATATGAAAAAGATTGTGTTAGTAACAATTATCTCTGTATTATCGACATTTTTTGAGTTCGTCATCGACTTTAGTATCCTCTTAAATATTTATTTATCTTATGTAAATTCCTCGGCAAAATATCTGAAACACTTTGAATATTTACTCTTTACAAATATGTGTGTGTATATACTTGTAACGAATAAGTATTCAAAGTGTTTTATATCTTCTGCTCAATTTTAGTTTAAAATGTAAACCAGAAAAAATCTGGAAAACTTTGGGGATGATCAAATGGGATCTGTCTAATAGGATATCCCACTTAACCGGTTCACTGATGAACTCGGGACCAACGTTTCGTGCCAAAACTGGTGAGAACAAAAAATTCCACATTTTACATGAAAGCTTATCTAATAAGGTTTTTTGGGTAACTGATTACGAATTCGAGGTCAAATTTGTCCCGTTACCGGTACTTTTACTCTATGCACTCAAAACTAATATTCTTTATATCGTTCATTATATTTCCAGGGTCAAATTTTCTCTAAAGTCAATTCTGAATATATTTTTATATTGTTTCATTTTATAATTTATAATATAAAATTCATAATATTTCACTAGCTAATAACCCATACAGCACAAAATCTTTTGGGGACGTCCCACAAATTTCTTGAGGACGTAGAAACGTTCCCAGAACGTTCTCAGGACGTACTCTGAACGTCCCCTGGATGTCAGTTTATGCTGTTAGGGAACGGAGTATCCATGGAATCATACCGAATATCATACCGAGTTTGTTCCGTATCTGGAATATCAAAGTTAGTCACTTGAAGTCGCCATATTGGATCTGTCATTTTAAATTTCTCAAATTTGGCCTCGGATTCTTAATCAGCGATCCAAAAAATATGAGGATAACAAGTTTCATGCAAATCCGTTTAAAACTAGCGGAAATATAGAGCGAACACATATATGTGTGCTTACCAGTGAACCAGTTAAATTCGCACGTTTAAAACGTTACAGTTCTAACCAGAATTTGCATAATTTCCCATCTAGAACTTATGATTATTGTAGTAAGTCGGGCTGAAATCCAAAAGTATTTTTGACGGGAAAAACGAAACGAGAAGGATTAGTTCAACAAAAAAATGAAATAGACCTTTTTTATATAGAATTTCAAGACAAATAACTTTTATCTTAAATATTCTCTCGTATCTGTCCGTTTTCGATAAATTCAGCGAAAACTTTTTCTGAAAATAATTTTATCCCTTTAATAAAATTAAACAACAGAAGAATCGGATTTTTAGTACAGTAGTCAGATAATTACTCTAATTAATTCTAATAAAAATCCTATTGTTATCAAAGAAATTTTAATTTTTTTGTATCTATTGTGCTGAGAAAATATTTGAAATTTGTGTGTAACTACTTTGATTTCACATATTTTTAGAACTACCTCTATGCTCAATTAAAAATTTTTTTGAGATCAATGTCCCGTTATATAGCATTGTTTGGCATACAATTCGATTCGAATGTCGAGAGCCACAAAATGAGTGAAATAAGATCACTCTTCGTAAGCGAATATGAAATATTTTTAAAAAATTCGCGACCAATTTGGACCGTCAGCGATCGTCAAAATAAAGTGCACGTGCGCGCTTCCAGCACCTAATTGCGACTTGTAATATTTTTCGCAAATATTGTTAACCGCCTCGTCGGACAAAATGGCAATCGAGACATGGGTCGCGCACGCAGTCTGTCGCCGTGTACTTTCGCTCTCAGGCACGAGAGTATCCCGAGAAAATCCGCTTCGAGTTCTTAGCTCGCTCCTCTTCTCCCCCCCCCCCCCCCCCCCCC
>NW_022639512.1:1530918-1563773 GCF_010583005.1 Odontomachus brunneus | reverse complement strand
CCCCCCCCCGGTATATACTTAATACCGAGAAGCTCAGAATGGCGCACTTCGAGGAGCACTCAGAGAAGCTCGCCCGTTCCTTCCCGCCCTCACCAGTTTCTTTCATTAACGAAGTGTCTTCCTGTTCTTTATTTCACCGTTTCCTCCGCCTCGGAGAGGAAGCTAACCGATGAAAATTTCTTTATTTTTTTTTCTCATTTTCTCTCTTCTTTTTCAGGTAAGTGGTCCGATGCTCTCTTCCCGGGGAACAACGCGCAGCCGTTCGCCGATCTTCTCCATCTTTAATCAACGACTCGAGGCGGAGAAGCGACGACACGACTTTCGCTCGATTACCGCAAGTAGTGACTGCCGAATCGACTTTACTGTTTACTTTTTACTACGTCTCGCTGCTATTTACCGAGTCGATACGCCGGAAGTAAATTACGATAATAACGATAACAATATTGCAGATGTATTAGCCTCTTCAGAGGTGAATTTATTGGATCAAAAGAAACTGGTTTGATTTTAAAAAGTAACATACGCGACATCACTCAATCATATGACGAGATTTCTCTTTGTCCTGTTGTGGAATTTTGCGGCGAATATTTATTCACATTAATGTTCATTAGATTTTTGCAGCGACAATGCTCGAATTGAATAAGGAAAATCAAACGTATCTAAACGTATACACACTCTGAAAAAAGAAATGCTTAAAATTTGATTTATGGGATATAAAACTTATTTCTGTAAGTAAATATTATATTCCCCGCAAGTAAATCTTTGAGTGTCTTTTTCTCACTGCACATGTGTCGGTATCTCTGAAAAGGTTAACAACAGCTGACAACGCAGACACGAGACGACCTAAATGGTAAGAATGAAGCGACAATTGACGAGAGTGAGATAAATCCGACGGTTCTCTCGTCGTGAATCGATTTGACCGTGCATTATCGTTTCCCTGAATCTAGATTGTGTGCGAAATAGCTTGGTTAGCATCACACGCTGGTCGATATCGCGCGATATCCAGGTTTCCAAAGGAGGCAGGAGAACAAAGAGCAACGTACTCGTTACGACATTCTCCCTGCTGCATACATAACTGCACACGTGCGCGCGAGTCTTGCGAGAATCACTGTATCGAAAAGCTGTCTTCCGATATTCCGGTTAGCTCTGGGCTTAACTCTCAGCGTATGCTCCCGCACGTCCTGTACCTTCAACTTTTTTATTCCTACCTGCATGCACGACACGATACATCCTCGCGCGCGTCCACGTGTATGTGTGTGTGTATGTGCGTGTGTGTGAGTGTGTCGGTAGTCCCAGGTATACGCCGCACGTGGCGCAACACGAGGAATAAAACGTGAGTATCCTCGGATGGTTTTGTTTTTCTTCGCGGAGGATCGCTCTCGCGCGCGTAAACAGCAGACAGCGAGGCGCGCTGTTCTGTGAATAATTAGCCAATTACAAGGACGAAAATGACTGGTCCTTTGTTCCGCGCTGCAATGCTCTATGAGGATTTTACGCGGACTATTGTGCGACGAGAGATCACGGAAGGGAAACGCCGCAAGGGGAAAATTTTAAACTTCATATTTTAAACGTCAAGAGAGAGAAAGAGAGATTCTTCGCTGAAGATTGTGCGTGTGGCCTTCATCTTTATCTTCCTCTTTCTCTATTCTTTAATTAATACGAGTAATTTGCATAATGCTGTATGCATTCGAAATGAGATACCGAGTCGTTGAAAAGAAGCTTATTGTTTATGAAACGCAACTAACTGCCCATAGAAAATACTTTAAGATCTAATTAGGATCCAGCTCAATTTCTCTTATTAATCATAGCTTCTAGATAGGAAATCTATATAGGTTCTGATTAAAAATGTTTAACATGCAAGTCTAAGTGGGAAACCTAGATAGTTTTCATTTGGTCATCCCATCTTTATGTCTTTTATCTTAAAATATCTCTGTATATATGTATTATTTTAATGTGTTATTTTTAACATGGAATAATATAATCCAGAAAAAACATTTTTACTGTCTTTATTGCATTAAAGAAACTGATGCAGAAAATACTTAAGCTACAGAAGCTCGAATTTCCTTAATATTTCAGTTCCGATTCTAACAAAGAACCTATATGGGACAAGAATGGGATCTTCAATTGATATCGTAGTGGGATAATCTATTTTGAGACAAAAATGGGATTCCCAACAGGAACCTCACTACTACACATCGTAGTAGAATAATATATTTTGGGACAAAATTTTGCATTCTGATTGAAATCTAATCTGTATTTGGGAAAATACTAATCTCATTAACATCGCTGAAAAAGTAGATGAAACGCTCAATAATCAGTACTTGTTACATTATTCACCAGATTTAGACTCTATTAATTACTTATTAATTGTTTAGCAATTATTACTTATTATCTACTTATTTGTTTTTAAGTCCCTATACTTCAATATTCGCAACATCCGCGTAAAAATATCTCAAGCAGAAAATAAGCCAGAATCTAGTCAGTAACTGACCAGGAAATTTAATTACTGACCAGTAATAGAGTTCTTGTCAAGTAATATTGCTTAAGCAGATAGAGTACTGATTACTTTAGACATTTTTCCTTATCAAACTGGAGAAGTCTTCTAGTATTCCACATTTTCACATAGAATGCGTGTTCTCAGACATTCGTTTTATATTATACAGGGTGTTCCTAAAAGGTGGTACCAAATTTTAGGGGTATGTAGTACTCGTTAAAACAAACCAAAAACTCTTAATGAACACTACTCCGAAAACCTTTTATTTCTGAGTTATGAAGCATTTTGTTCTGTGAAAAATAGAAAATAAATTAAATCTACAATAAATGTTCAATGTGCCTTCGGCTCATGTCAATACACATTTCGGCATGTTTCGTCATTGAAGGTCAAAGAGTCAAGGTTTATTTCGTATTTGTTGACAACAGTTTCCAAGTCTCTTAGTCAGTACATTCATGGACGCCCGTATGTGACCACCTAATTACGCAGGGATTGTTGTATTCAACTTTGGATTGTGGACCGTGTCTAGTTTTGTGTTATCTGAAAAATGGCTAATTTTTACACAAATTCTGAAATGACGGATATTCATTTTATGTATGGCAGAGCAAAGGGCAATGCTTCAAAAGCAGCATGTTTGTATCACGCAGCTTATCCGAATCGCCGACAGCCAAGTAGAAGAATGTTTAGCAAAATTCATCAACGCTTACGTGAGGCTGGACAGTTCAAACCAAATTTAGTTGACTGCGGTAGACCGCGACTTGAACAAAATGCTTAATAACTCAAAAATAAAAGCTTTTCGGAGTACTATTCATTAAGAGTTTTTGGTTTGTTTTAACGAGTACTACATATCCCTAAAATTTGGTATCACCTTTTGGGAACACCCTGTATAAGTAATAGATATTACTTGCGCGTCGATCTCTCGAAGCCAGCTTTGACAATGGGAGTCTGGTCGCGTTGCATAAGCCCGAACGTAAGAGCGCTCACTTTATTGTGCGAAAATCGCAGTCTAATTGTCGATTCAGCTACTGATTGCGCAAGTCGCGCCCCGGCTGAAATGTCAGGCGATTTACAATGACCGAGCGCGCATGTAAGACGCCTCGCATTTACCTAGAAAGAGGTCACACATCGTGTGTACCCTTATCGGCTACGAGCCATTGTCGAAGTAGTTGCGCACCGCGCTTCGCGTCGCGTCGCGCGTCGGCTGCATCTCGGCCGACTATTATGCACTTTTCCGCCTGATTGCGTCGACGCGTGATGCATACCTCACGTCACAGGTGCAACGTGCGCCGCGTGTTCAAGCGTTCCCGCTGGCACGACTGCTTCGTCGCAATCGCGAGCGCTTTTGTATCTATCGGTGCCACACGAGGAAAGCGCATCGCACGTTAGCTGACGCTTCGAAAATGAAAGGAAATCACGAAAAGGCAAGCATCGTTCTCCTATCTGACATTTAACTTATTCAATTAGGATCCAGCCTGATTTCCCACAATAATCACAGGTTCCAGATGGGAAATACTACTGTGTGCAAAAAGTAAGATCAATTTTCAAGTTAAATTGCGCGGGTATATCGAATGTCAGAAATATTTTTTTTCTAAATTGGTAGCACTGTGACAGACATCTGTGTCAAATGATGCGTCGTTTGTGTGAAGCTATTCGCAAAAAGAGGCCGAAATTGTGGAAAGACAACTATTGGTTTTTGCACCACGATAATGCGCCATCTGCATTGGTTCTTCGAGACCATTTCGTTAACAATTCGACCCATATCGTTCCACAACCACCATATTCACCTGATTTAGCACCGTGTGACTTCTGGCTATTCCCTAAACTCAAAAGACCGCTCCGGGGACACCGTTTTGACTCGATTGAAGAGATACAAGCTGAATCGAAGAAAGCTTTGAAGGCCATTCCGGAGATCGACTTTAACAACTGTTTCGAGGGTTGGAAAAAACGTTGGCATAAGTGTATTGTGTCTGAGGGGGATTACTTTGAAGGCGACGAAATAGATTTGGAATAATAAATAAAGGTTTAACAAAAATTTTAAATTGGTCTTACTTTTTGGACACAGAAATATATATAAATTCTGATTAGAAATGTAATGTTTTAAACATGCGAATTTAAATGGAAAATTAATACAGATCCCATTTGGTTATTCTCAATGTTTTCCCAAAGATTCTTTCTGGTTTACATTTTAAACTAAAATTGAGTAAAATATATGCCACACTCTGAATATTTTACTCATTGCAAGTATACAGGATGTCCCAGGTCGATTTCACAATTTCGTGCGAAGGTGTAGAACGGATTGGTAAACACAAAAATTCAATAGCGTTTTGCGAAAATAGTAATAATGATTGAGATATTAATTGCAGAGGATTAGTGAATGGTAGATGAGCTGTACTGACGACGTAGTCTGCTGTCGTGTGCTCGTATATTAAGTCAAACTGAACAAAAAATCCTCTACTATCTTACAAATAATCACGTAGATATTTAATTATTAACCAAAGAAAATTGTTGCGCGATAATCTTCTTCAATTAATAACTAAAAATCTACGTGGTCATTTGCAAAATGGTAGAGGATATTTTTATTCTGTTTGGCCTAATATACAAGCACACGACAGCAGACGTCGTCACTACAGCTCATCTACCACTTACAAATTTTCTTTAATTATATCTCGATAATTATTGCGAATATTGTATATACACACACATACTTGTAAAGAATAAATACTCAAGACGTTTCAAATATTTTGCCCGAGAAATTCACATAAAATAAATGAATATTTAAAGCAAAATAATATATTTCCATTTTAGAGAACATAAAAAATATTAAATAAAAAAAATATATATGTATATTATATATATTTATTTATTTATTTATTATTTTATTTGTGTCATTTTTATGTATTATTTTACATTTTAACATGAAATAATGTAAGCCAGAAAAAATATTTGTTTTGTCCTTATTGTATTAATGAAACAAATGCAGAGAATATTTAAAAAAACTCAAATTTTCGTAATATTTCTATTCCAATTCTAGACAGAGAACTCATATTTGGAACAAGAATGGGATTCCCAATTATTATAGCGAGATAACCTATTTTGGGTCAAAGTTGAGTATTCTGATGGGTCTCTAACCATGCCTTTGGGATAATACCAAGAAATTTCTATGCGGGAGTACAAATTTGAGCGGCAGGTTTCTTGGGATAATTGAAATAATTGTAACAATACGGAAGGTGGACTTTTAATGGAACACTCTGGAACAAATTCCGCCAGAGTTCCACAACGATAATATTTCACGAGCATGTTGCACACACTGAAAAAATTCTCGCGAGACTTACAGCGAGGCACGTTAATGCAAAAATACCGTTGTTCTAGTTTGGGGCATATAACGGTATTTTTACAATTATCCCTCCCTCCCAATGCCGTGGACTGGGATCCTTGCTAATTATGCGAGAAAATAAATTACGGCTCCCTCAGTTTCTCCAACTTATACCGTATAATTTTACGGCGTATTACGCGTCCTGTTGTCCATAAACTCCGCGGCCCGGAGAGGCTGCACGGAGATCGATCTCCAAGTTTACGTAAAAAAAAAGAAAAAAAGGAGATAAAGGAGGAGAGATTTCGATGAAATATCCTTAAGTTACCGTCTGTTGAGATCTGAAGATTTGCAATTCTATCTTCGTCCGTGCACAGCTACGTCGTTGGAGGCTTTACAAAAGCGAACGTCGAGCAATTTCTTGCTCGGGACAAAGTACGTGTCGATAAATTTCGAGGCTGCTTCTTTTTCCTACCGAAAACTCATTATCGTCCGGACCAGCCCCGGTCCCATCGAATCCCCGAATCATACCAATTAGTACATTCGATTTATCGCGGGGATTTGCACGCTTCGTGAAGGGGAGGGGGAGGGAGGAAACAGCTATAAGAGCCTTATCGCGTTTCACGGCGCTCGCTGAGATTAAGGTACACGCAAAGCCGATGACGCGTCGCGATTAGCAGCTCACGGGAACGTTTCGTGAGAAAACCTAAGATGTCCGTGATGATATTAGCTTTAACGGTCCGCACGTAGTTTATCCCCTTGTAAATTCGCCCGGTTGCTGGTGACGCGCGCGTAAATGCACGAGTGTGTGTTCGCTCCTTCTCTCTTTCCCTTTCTCCGTTCTATCTGTCTCTCTTCCGCGACTTCACGTGCACTGCATGTGCCTTCTCGTCCCCTCCCTCCCTTCCTCCCTACATAAGTGAATGGAATTTGCCTAGCCGCCTCTCCGCGGAATTTCATTTTCCGACCCATCCACCATCGCCAAAGTCCTCTCGCCCGTTCGCCGGAGCCGCTCGCTCGCTCTCCCGCATCCACACCTCTTTCCCCAGAGACGGCGTGAAGAGATCCTGAGGGCGGTGTTACGTCACAATTTGCAGGCTGACAGTCGCGATTCATCGTGATCCCGGGGACGAATTCGCCGCCCCACCACCACCGCCCTCTTCGCCGGTAAGAGGGTGTAAAAAATGGGCACGTTGAGAATAAGGAAAAGGGATGTGACGGCGGCTCGAAGGAGGCACGTACGAAATAAGATGCGCGCAAGTCCCGGGGAAGACGGATGACGGCGTCTCCGTATTGAGAGGAGATATTTTCGGTCAAGAATGTTTAGAGTCGCGTCTCGGCGATGCGCTATTCGATGCCGCGCTATCGTCTCTCGACTGTGCTGCACGCTACAAGTTGACCGATGGAGCGAGGGAACGAGGGAGATTTGTGTGCAGGGAAGGAGATCGGGGCTCTATATTTTAGAATTTCGAGGTTACAACTTCTCAGACAATTAATTGTTGTGACTGACTGTATAAATATGATCTCCTATATATACAGGGTGTCCGATAACTGATTGAGCAACCGCAGTGTACGGGTAGAACGGGTCAAAATAATCATAAAAGTTATATACCATTTTGAAATTTTCTCAATATTTATTCCGTAATTAATTAAAATGTATAAACGAATGAGCTCACGAGAAGCGGTAGGACAGGCTCTGTGTGTAAAAGAAATGACTTACCTCTTAGCAACGATGAGTAAACAACTGATTTCGAGACGGAGTAACGTATACGTGTCGCTTGTTACTCCGCCTCGAAATCAGCTGTTTACTCATCGTTGCTAAGAGGTAAGCCATTTCTTTTACACACAGAGCCTGTCCTACCGCTTCTCGTGAGCTCATTCGTTTATACATTTTAATTAATTACGGAATAAATATTGAGAAAATTTCAAAATGGTATATAACTTTTATGATTATTTTGACCCGTTCTACCCGTACACGGCGATCAGTTACCGGACACCCTGTACCAGGTCTGTAAATATGAAACCGGAATTTGCCCATAGATGATGACCCTAGCTGTCAATGTAGTTACCGTCAAACCGCGTCATTGGCGCCATTTTCTTGTTGACATCTCTGACAAAGATTTTCAACTCACAACAATACAAGTTTCATACAACAGCATAGTTTGTAATAGCGTTGAACATGTCGAATTTTGTGCCTGGAAACTACAATTTGCGGACAGCATTGATTTTCTGTTACCATTTGAAGAAAACTGCTGCAGAATCGCATCGGATGCTTGTCGAAGCTTACGGTGAGCATGCTCTTGGTAAATCACAGTGCTTTGAGTGGTTTAAAAAATTCAAAAGTGGCGATTTTGATGTGAGAAACGAAGAACGTGGAAGACCACCGAAAAAGTTTGAAGACAGCGAATTGCAAGCATTGTTGGATGAGGATGACACTCAAACGCAACAACAACTCGCGGATCAATTAAATGTGACACGAGAAGCCGTTTCCATACGTTTGAAAGCCATGAGAAAGATCCAGAAGATAGGAAAATGGGTTCCACATAAACTGAATGAAAGACAGCAGGAAAACCGAAAAACCACTTGCGAAATGCTGCTCGCCAGGTACAAAAGAAAGTCATTTGTCCATCGAATTGTGACTGCCGATGAAAAGTGGATATATTTTGAGAATCCTAAGCGTAAAAGATCATGGGTAACTCCAGGCGAACCATCGACATCGACTGCAAGGCCAAATCGCTATAGACGGAAGACAATGCTCTGTGTTTGGTGGGACCAGAAGGGTGTGATCTATTATGAGCTGCTAAAACCTGGCCAAACCGTTAATACTGAACGCTACCGACAACAAATGATCGATTTGAATCAAGCTTTGCGTTAAAAACGACCAGAATATAAAAAAAGGCAACACAAAGTGATTTTGCTTCATGATAATGCACCATTACACACAGCAAAACTGGTCAAGGAAACGATTGAGGCGTTTAGTTGGAAAATACTTTCGCATGCGGCTTACTCACCAGACTTGGCTTCGTCCGATTACTATTTATTTGCATCGATGGGACACGCACTTGCTAAGCAGCGCTTCACTTCTTACGAAAATGTACGAAAATGGCTCGATGACTGGTTTGCCTCAAAAGAACAAACAGTTTTTTTGGCGTGGCATCCACAAATTGTCAGACAGGTGGGAAAAATGTAAAGCTAGCGATGGGCAATACTTCGAATAAAATATTTTTATCATTTTCATACAATAAATGTGTATTTTCTATACAAAATTCCGGTTTCATATTTACATACCTGGTATATACTTCGCTTTTCCCCTTCCTCTTTTTTTATACATTGCAACTCGATCTCACGGTTGGAAACACTTTTAAACACGTTCATTTAATGGATGTGCAAAGCGAGACAATGCAGAACCGAAAATTTCAAATCGAAGCTCTTCCACCGCGATGCGGCTCGTGCGTTTTAACGCCATTCGGCTTCATTGAAAATACACGTCGGTATACGTCTCCGCAAATTTCTCCACGTCTAATGAAAGCCGCAGGATGTTAGAAACAAATTTCCCCGCCTCTCAAGACTCGGCAACTCCGTTACGGGATCGTCCGTAAAGACGGAGAAATTTGTTTCTAACGTCTTGCGGTTTTCACCGAGCTGCGGAAATTTCAACAGAGTCGTGCTCATTGCGCGAATATCCCAGCGAAATCGTTAGACATCAGAGAGACAGAGAGACAGAGGGAGTGGGAGAGGGAGGGAGAGGAAGAGAGAAAGAAAGAGAGACAGAAACAAGGGTCTTCGTCTCAGGTTCGTTAACGACTATCACGTAGTGCTTATCATCGCCCGTGGACCGCAATTTAGGTCCCCCTCTTGTGGCGGCGCGTTTTTCTCGCACGGGGCCCTCGCCACGGAAGAGCCCTGGCACAGGAGACGTCTTTTTGTCGGTCGTCTCCAGAGTAGAAGGAGGAGGAAGAGGTGGAGGAGGAGAGATTTGCCTCCATTGAGGCAATTCTCCCGAAGCCAACGTTTGCGAATATACAACCGAATGAAACAGGCGAGGCGGTAACGCAAGTAGCCTTTCGGTGTCTCGCAGGTGGCACCTACGGCAGCCTGTCGATACAACGAATCGAACAGGTTCACCGGTCGACTCACCGAACCGGTGACGGGAATGCCTTTGTGAGCGGCGCGCTAAATGTCACCTCGCGAACGCTCCCCCGGCTCCGACAATTATTTATGCCATTGTTAACTCGCGCGGTTAATGTCTCGAGTTTACGACTTCATCAGACGCTTCGTTCTTCGCGAAGAATCGTACACCCGGCGAGATTTTTACAGATTCTTTCCGTCCCACAATGAATACGATTCATTCAACGTTGGAGCTGATTTCTCTGACCTTTGCCGGAAGGAAAGAGTCGTAAATCGCGTCGATAACCTCTGATACCTAACGGTGCCGCACTTTTGAATCCTTCTCCCACTAGTTGTCCAAATAATGATAGATGTTATTATATTCTAGCACTAGTAGATCGATTAGAAAGTAATCTCAGTATCTCAATACACTTTTGCTGAAAGGGAAGAGTCACAGATCGCATCGATAGCCTCTGATACCTAACAGTGCTCTACTTTTAAATGGTAATTCTTAATAAAATAATAAATGTTAATATATTTTGACACAAATAAATAAATTAGAAAGTAATTTTAAAGTATCCTGAAATAATAGAATTTTTTCATTTTTTTCATTTCTTCCATAAATATAATTTTATTTCTAACTGATTTCTCTGACCATTACTGAAAGGGAAAAATCGCAATCACGTCAATAGTTTGTTATACCTAACAGTGTTCTACTTTTAAATGGTAAAATTCTCAAAATAATAAATATTATTATATTGACACGAATAAATAAATTAGAAGGTAATCTTAGTATCTTAAAATAATAGAATGTTCTTTCATCATTCTTTTCGTTTTATTCATTCAATGAATATGATTCTTAGGTATTTTATTTTAAACTGATTTCTTCAACATTTGCCAGAAGGAAAAAGTCGAAGAACGCGTTGACCTTCTGATATCAAACACGATACCCTATTTTTTTAATCTTAGCACTTAAAATAATAGATGTTAATGTATTCTGTTGTCTGATGGATAGACCAGAAAGTAATCTTAGTATCTTAAAATAATAGATATTACCAGATTCATATATCAAAGAGACGCGTTCGACTCGCAGATCTTTATCAAGAATCCGCGCGTCCACGGTTATATAGTGAGCACATTTTTTTTGCTGCTACATGGGGAAGATAATGGCCTTTACGAAATCATTAATCTGTTAATGGTAGCCTCGTGGCCCATCCTTGTATATCGTCTCCCTCAACCCGCTCTCGCACATTTCTCCCTTTTCCCTCGCATAAACACGGACAGAACAAGAGGCGGCTCTCACTATCTCTCTCTCTTTGCCTACACCCTCCCTTCCCAATTTGAATTCGACGTGCGTGACTGAACGGAAACTGCGTAATCTGCGTAATACCCGTAACACACCATTATGTTATTACGTCGGGGTGTTACGCGTACGCCCACGTTGCCGCCCGTACAATGTGTAGGGCTATACACGCGTGACGGCGCGAGCGCTGTTCGACGCGATGAGAGGCATTAAAAGGCTCTTAACGTGTCTTTAAAAAGGGTTTGAGGGGCGTCGAATCCGCGGATATCATATCACTCGGCGCGTACGCCGCGCGCTCTCTGCATGTGCACGTGTATGTATACATATATATTAACAACGTGAGCTGGATGATACGTCCATTCTCGACGCTTGCATCGCAGAATTACGACTGAGACTTCGATGATTTTACCCTTTTTCGAATCCGTTTCGAGATAGCCAGCGAGAAGTGATAGCGAGAGAGGCTTATACGAGCCGCGCGCTTTCCGACGTGCACTCTGAAAAAAAACTCTCGGTTGTCAGAAAAGCACGCTTGCTCTTTGATGATCGTTCAGGGAAACATATCGAACAGTCACCGTTGCTAATCATCTCTCAACATCTGTCCCTTTTTCAGAACGTATATTAGCTGAGATATAAACGTGTATTAGCTGAGAGAAAAATGTTTGGTACTATAATCATATAGAGAAATAATTACTATAATCATATTATAGTAATCTATTACTTCAATCATATTATAAATAATAACTATAATCATATAGAGAAATAATTACTATAAATTATGGTCAAGATAACTATTTTTTAGTCAGTTGTACTAGTTTTAGTGACAATAATCTTATATGCATGTTACTACTACTATCGTCGTGTTGAAACTACCAACAAATATAGTTGGTGCCAAATTGAACCTCAATTATATTTGTTGGTTGTTCAAACACTATAATAATAGTAGTAACATGCATATAAGATTATTATCACTAAAATTATAGTAGAACTGACTAAAAACTGGTTGTCTTAACCATAATTTATAGTAATTATTTCTTTATATAATTATAGTTGTAAATACCAAACATTTTTCTCTCAGTATAAATCACATTTGTTCCCGTATATTTAGGTTGGGTCAGTTATGTCTCCATTACACACTGAGAGAAGGATATAGTAAATATTACTAAAATTTGGTTACTATTACTAAATGGTAGACGTAAATATAGCGGGCCAAAGCTATGGCAATACTTATTAATTAATTTAGTTCTTTAAAATAAATTATTTATTTGACAGAAGTAAAATTTATTTGCTTCCAGAATATATTTGGTAAATAAAACTTATTGAATAGTTGAGCAAAATAAGCGATTTTGTAATAGTTACAAAATTTTTGGTAGGTTCAACCAACCATCTGTAATAATAGATATTGAAACGATGTAATAGCTGCAAATGAATGAATTTTTCGTTGTGCTGCAACAAAACATACTTATACTGGTAACAAAATAGAACTCGTACCTACTGAATCTTTTATTACATGGGATATAACAATTTCATAACAATTATCAAATATCTGTTCATAACTGTAATATATTTCATATTAAATATTTAACATTAAGTAACTATTACTAAATTATTTAATTCATATGACTGTGAATGCAATTACGTCATACTCCCGATCTATTAAATATTTGGTAATTATTATAATATTTAGTATTAGATACTAAGGATTCAACGAATTTCTATAACTAAATGCAGTTTGTTATAATTACCAGTCTTTTCTCTCAGTGCAGAACACGGAGAAAACACTAAAGATATCACTTGCCTAAATATGGTTGCCACAACAGAGACTACAAAACGGTTGTAATAACCATAGTATTCTGGAAATGGTACACTAACTTTCTTTACTGCCTATCCATATGTGTTTAAGCAATACTCTCAGTGCTATAACTAAACCTTAATTGAATCTCTCAACTGTAATATTCGTTCTGCAAACTACTACAGAAGGATAGCAATATATTCCTTTGGTTGAAGCAATTATGTATACTAAGATGTACTAACTGAACATTATATATCTTAATTTTCTCTCTAACCGTAGAACATGTGGATTTAGCAACATAGTAGTTTTCTTCGTGAAGTATTGCTCAGAGCAGCAAATTGAAAGTAACAATTGCTAGTAAAAATGCTGACAAACTATTTGTTGCGCATCCTGGTATTTTGCTAAATCAGCAAAACTTTTTCTCTCAATGTACAGACGCACTGAGAAAAATCCTTTATATTAGAACAAAAGCACGTTTGCTCTTTAATCGTTTAGGGAAATCGTTTAGATCGAACAGTCACCGTTGCTAATCATCTCTCTTATCATTTGTTACCATCATTTTTTACCAAACATGCATTGTTCGAGATAAAAACCACATTTATTCTCGTCTATTTAAATTGGGTTGGTTCTGCTTTTGTTACAAAAATATTGTTCAGAGCAGCAAATTAAAAGTAACGAATTATTTGTTCTGACCACGGAATTATTTGCTGTCCCATATCGACAAACCATTTGTTGCGCATTTTGTTAAATCAACAAAACTTTTTCTCTCCGTATTCCAACCACGATTCGCATTTTTCGTCATCGTGCACTGCGAGAAAAAATATCCAAAAAATAGTAAATATTTATTCGATGGATACACTAATAATATATTCACTTCATTCTAAATTTTCCCTTATTTAAATAGAAGAAATAATTGCTTCCATGAAAGGCTAAAGTTTTCTTGAAACTTCAAGTATCTTCTTATTTGAAGAATATTTGATATATTAGCACAAGTAAAAGTATGTTAATATTCATTTTCGTCATCGTGCACTGCGAGAAAAAATACCCAAAAAATAGTAAATATTTATTCGATGGATACACTAATAATATATTCACTTCATTCTAAATTTTCCCTTATTTAAATAGAAGAAATAATTGCTTCCATGAAAGGCTAAAATTTTCTTGAAACTTCAAGTATCTTCTTATTTGAAAAATATTTGATACATTAGCACAAGTAAAAGTATGTCAATATTCATCGAATAAATATTTATGCTGTATCTTAAATATTTTTTTGCTTAAATGCACGGAGAGACCCAGCGAGACGTGACGCGAGTGAAGCTCGAAGAAACAGTATTTTTCGCGAACGCGAAGAGGAAAATATTTTTTTCGGACCAGAGTGTATCTCTAGTTTCGCTCTCGCGCGCTAACTTGTTATTTATCAACGCAAATAACTTTCGGCGAATCGATTCCCACGAGGTCCGCATAACGCTCCGTCGAGCGTGGCGGCCTGCTGCGTCTCCACTAATCGATATCCGTGCGCGGTGCCTTGTTTTAATGAGTGCTGACGTTTACAGCCGCTGAAACGCGATCGTCCGGCTCTTAACGGGGATGAATTTACGCGTGGTACGATTTCATGGACCGTTTCGTTCGCGAGCGCGTTTCTGCGTAGCCATGGCTGTGTAATATTCGCGACGGGCATCGAACGGACAGAAAGATTTCCTCTCCGCAAATGAGAAAGCGCGCACGAGGGGCGATTGACCGGCATGTATAGGGTGATTCAGCCTCCGGAGCGGAGTGTGGAGCCATCTTTCCCTTGTCGGAGATTCCCGGGGAGGACTAATCGCGAACATATGTCGCTCCCAAAACGCAACAACTGCTGCGTTCAATTTCCTGCACGCATAAAATCGCGAAAATTCAAGTAGATTCTTCCGATATTCCGTTCTCGTTTTATAATCTCCTCCGATCGCTTCGACAGAAATTCATCCTCGGCTTTGTTTATCGATCGATTTTATATCAGGAGATGTCTTTCCGCAAAGAAGAATCGACCTCGAAATATTCCCGAGGGATCCACGAATCAACCGCTTCGTGTGTGCGCGAATACGTGCGAATAGTCCGCGTGAAACATTCACACTAAGGGAAATTATCCGATAAAAAATTAAGAAACAGATATTTTCGATCAAAATACCGATGAATTATTGTATCCAATCAGAAAACAACCGATGAAAATGAATCGATTCACAACTTTTTGACCGGTTTATCTAATGAAATGCCATTTTGATTGAAAGTATAAAATTTGATTGAATATCCTGACTAGATATAAAAATTGACCGGAATTTGGTCGAAAGTATCCGTTTGTTAATTTTTTATCGGATAATTTCTTTTAGAGCGCGGATATCGGTTTCTCGATTGTGGAAATTTTTTTCCAAGTGCACAAAAGTTACTGAAACCGCATGAGATTGCAGCTCGTTACGGGCGCGCGCCTCCACAGCGGTAATGGTGAAAGAAAAGGAGAAAGAGGAAAAATTTTCCGCGGGTCATCCTGTATAGAAAAGCGACGTCGCCGCTAGTTGGCAAGTTTATGCACAGCGTTGAATTCTCCGGCTACTTCGGCCTTTCTCCCTTTATAAGCTCGCCCATACTATACGTACACGCGGCACCAGTATTTTATTATTCTCGTGCCATTTTCGTATGTCGCGCTCTCTCGCAGCGCGGACCGCAGTGTAACATTAAGAGCGTTGTTTATCGTTACCGTGGGTTACATTGTTCGAAACACGAGACTCTTACGGCGTTACGTGCGCGCCGCGTCCTGTCTATTTGCACCCTATGCATCCGCTAGTTAACAACGGTCCTCGCTCGAGAGAGCAGTTTCGCGAGATTGCGCGACCGGCCGCGTGTAAAATGCAACTCCCGTAAAGCTCTCGCAAAAATGAATCAAGCGCGGGCTTCCAACGGCTCTCCCCGAGTTGGAAGGGATTTCCGAAATCCTAGTGCGCATTAATATTAATGTATCTATGAATCATGATTTATTATTAATGCGTACGCACGACATGATACGTGAATTAGCATATTTGCGGAATTAATATTAATTAGTCTGTTAATTAATTTGGATTTTAAGCACAATAATTAGTTGGTTAAATAGCTCAAGAGCCGCATTATATACACCATACTACAAATTATTATTTTTATTAATATACACAGAGAGAATATCAGCTTTTTTCCTTCATATAAATTCTGTTTCTTTATTATATGTATTTTATTTACTTTAGCTTTATTTGCTTGCTCGTATGTGTGTACTTCTAGTAATGTAGGAATAGATTGTCAATAAGGATTGTTTTGCTAAGAAATATTCCAAATTCAGGATTGGATAACTAATTAATGAGTTAAAAATTAAATTAATCAGTCCAAACGTTAAAAAGTTTATAACTTTTAATTTAATTTTATTGATTTTAAGTGATCTTTAACTTAAACTAATTAGTTTAAAATGCATTAACTTGAACTTATTAATTTTTTTATATAAATTAAAATGATCTTCCACTCCCCACTATAATGCTTAAATTATTGCGAATCGCTAACAATGTAGAATAAGGAAAATAAAAATAATGACCGAAGAATATTTTTCGTCTCTGTGTGTGACGTAATATTTTTTTTCTCATATAGAATCCTGAGTATAAAGCAGTATTTTTTTCTTTTATAAAAGAATACTTTTTCATTAATAATTCACGAATTTAATTTTTGATTAAAAAGTCAATTATACAAAAACATATATATTGCTTTACATAATCAACTCTTAATTTTAATAAGTTAATTCAACCTTTAATTGAGCTAGTTTTCGTTAATGTAAATTTTAACGTAAACTAATTTTAATTAAGGGCCATTAACTTTAAACTTAACGTTAAAAGAGAAGTTAACTTACTCAATCCTAAGTAAATTTTGCTAAAAAACAGCAAAATTTTTAATAGCACATTTAAGTTTCTAAAATATAAGTATCATATATTAAACGAAAAGATAATTAATTATTACAGAATGCCGATCTGTTCCTCGGTTACAACATTTCATAGTTATTTTTACAATAAAATTCTCTTTCGTGATTGATGAAAATTTCATTATGTTCTACTTGGCGGGGATTATTCGAGGAATAATCGACCCCACACAATTGCAGAATTCACGGATAAGAAGCGTAGGAAGTAAGAAGTGCATCGCACACGTACGGAATACGCGGACAAAACGGAAAACTGTTCCGAACCTTCAACGGAAAGGAGGAAAGGGGAAAAAACGATGGTGCGCGTCGGAGCATAGTTGGCGGCGGGGCATTTATTTCACTTAAGAGGCGTACTTGCGCGTGCAAAAGACGGCACTCTTCACCCTCGAGACGCAATTATTCCTAATTATTTCAGCATCTCGGTAAGGCGGAAAGAAAGAGCTACCTAGGGAGAACTAGAAATGAAATTCATCCTAAGTACCGTCAGTCCAGGCCCGACTGCATACCTTAAGCCCCGTTTATGGCAGCGCGAGTATAAATCACTCATTTCAGCTATACCGAAAGAAAAGATTTAGTAATAAATATTAAGCCTGGGCAAAAGTTATCAGATGCTTTGATGAAGTAGTCTCAATTAAATATGTAAATATAATATATGTAAATAGGTAAATATAATCAAATAATTTAGTAAATAGTAACAAATAACCTTAGCAAAGCTTGGTCTGTTGCTAAAACTTGAAGACCATTTTATGTGGTATCATCATATATTTGTTAAAAAACCATATTTAGTAATATTTACTATATTATGAAATGTGACTAAATACATTGGTAATAGTCGCACTATTCAGTAATTATTACTAAATTATTTGATATTATTTACCAAACCATTTAATTCGTCCGACTAAATGAAGAATTTGTTTTACTAATCATTTTGTAATTATTACTAGATGGTTGCTATTGCTATATTTGATACTAATTATACCAAACATCGTACTGAAATGCATTTGTTAACTATCACATTTTTTCTATGTGCTCAAACTTCCCGAAAGGGATTTTACCCGAATCGAAGAAGATAAAGATATCATAATATCTTGAGATAGACATATTATTTCTTTTCATTCCTTACATTTTTAGTCACTCGTAACTTCAGAGCATGCTGCTGTCGCTTCGATATTTCGGTGAAATCGGCTACGACTCGAGGAATCTCGTCCGAATTGAGATTCGCATCGCTGAGAACGTTCTATGTGCCGATTATTTGAACAGCAACCGTAAATTGTTATTGTCTTTAGTCGTCGGCGCATACGCGCGATTCTCTTTGGCGCTGCCGCAATATTCGGATATTCGTAAAAGCCTCCTGAATTATTTGCGGACGCATCGCTGCGTATGTCGTGACGCGAGCGCGCTTCAATGCACGTCGGTTTTTGCGCGGCGCAAAGTGCAGCGGGCGGCGTCTCGCCGCGCCAAGGCCTCGGCATCGCTTGTAAATGCACGCCACGTAAAGGGATAGGTTCACTCATTAGGCGGTAACTACGAGTATCCGCTAACCGACTCCGCACCTCGTCGTGAGCGCCGACGAACGTGGCTCGGAAATTCGCGTTGCGAGACAACGCGACCGCGCGGGCGCGTCCACAATAGAATTACAACTGCCGGCGACTTGTATATTGCTCTCTCTTTCCCTCTACCTCTCTCTATCTCTTTCGGTGTTTATTCTCTGGTTACAAAGAGAGAGAAAGCAAGAAAAATGGAAAGAGAGAGAGAGAGAGAAAGAAAGACAGAGAGAGAAGGAGGAAGAGAAGCGGATTGTAAAGAAAACATAAATGGCGAGAGAAATATTCGGTCTAAATTAATTAATTAATTAACTCTAACAAGTTGAAATTTTATCTCGCGACGTTTCGACTCACGGTATCGTGGCTTTCTCCAACTGCGAATGATTATAATTGACTTAAATTAATAAGTGCCTCGCAGCGCGAGAGCAAAAGGAGAACGGAAAGCGAGAGGTGAATTGTGAGACGGGGAGAGGGCTGAATGCGCAAGAAATAATCGTATCGCGGACGCAATAAAGAGTGCGACGGCAGAAGTTGGCTGGTTATTAGAAGCGGAAGTTTGGCGCGCAACGCGGTTGTAAATAAAGATTCATCGCCATCATAAATATATATATATATACATATATATATATATATATATATATGTATGTATATATGTATAGGTAGGACCGATTTGCAAAGTTTTCGCGAGCGGCGCTAATGAAATCCCAAGATCAGAGAGGAGAAGGCGCGCGCGAGCACGCCTTCTTATCGGCTTTAGCGCCGGAAAATTCTGACCGAACTTTACGACCGAAGTCAGGAGGAGTCGCGACCTCGGTCTTCGTGGAGATGCGTCTAATTGAAAAAGTAGTTTGCGTTGTCGTTAATGAGCGAGTCCCGCCTCTCCTCTCGTCGCGACGAGAGTCTCATAATGTCGACGACGTGGAGGCGAAAGTTTCGATTAAAGGCGGCGAGGTATGACTCCGGGGTATCAATGTGAATCACCCGGCCCACTTGATTTCCCTGTAGACGCTGCCTAAACGTCATCACCCGGCGAGAAGAAGGGACGGCTAATCGGATTAAAATCGCTTAAAAATTCTTATATGGCTGTCGTTCACCTTCAGCGGAGACGCTTAAGTGCCGAAAAAACAAAGATTGGAGAAAGTCGAGTTGAAAAACGCACCTCGTCGCGTTATCCAATCTTCTTTCTTTGTATATTGTTTATTAAAATACTATAGAGAGGACCAGAGCTATTTGGCTATCGAGATAAGTTGGAAAAATCGATTATTTCTACTGTTCTTTAACAGATTTCGGAATTTAAGTAAACAGGGATTTCAAAGTTATCTTGTTTTAAAATCATGCTTGCTTAATTTTGTAATTTGTTAGAAAATATTAGAAATAACCGGTTTTGCCAGCTTGCCCTGGTCTCCCTTATTTATGATTGGTGACTCAGTTATACGTATAGCACAGCGATCGGTAAAATCTCGCTGAAAGTTTCTGCTCATAGCAGTGACTATTCCCATTATTAATGTGCTTTGCGAATATAGACATATAGAAAAAACGATTTCATTTCGTGGAACCGAATGGAGAAAAACTCACTGACGAATAATATCTCTGTTAGTATGACCGAAAACATTCGTCTGAACGTTCAGCCGCATTAAAAGTCGATTGAGACAACTGAGAGCAATTGGTTGGGCAGAAACCTCCTACAGGAATCTATCTGTTCCTATAACCGAATTTTTTATCTGGTCCCCAAGTAACAAAATTCAGTTACACTAACGGAATTGTTTTTCCGTGTGGTAGTGTTTCCTCTGAAAATCAATGAATATATCCATTGATCATCAGTGATATAGTCCTTTGTTGATTCAATCAGAAATATTTTTTCTGATTCACTTTAATCTCTTAAGTAGTATGCTCGGAAAAGTAGTAAGATATTAAATTGTATTACTCAAACTATTGCATTTTTTCGACTCAACAAATACAAATGAAAATTATATACAGATATATTTTATATTTCTATTTTTATATTATAAATTTTATAATATATTAATATAATAAATTTTATAATAATTATGTATTTTATACTCTCTTGTATTTTTGAAAATCTTTAAAAGAAAATAACGATAAGAGAAAAAGAGAGAGAGAGAGAGAGAAAAGAAAGAAGAAATCTAAGTATGTATGCCCGTTAAAAAAAGAACCATCCTAAGAGTAATCGCGTAGTCATTTTAAATCACCACCGGAGAGGTTAAGAGATTAAGCTCGGGGGTTAATCCCATAATTTCTCGATCGACGAACTCTCGTGTAAACCACAAAATCTGTCACGAGCCGATGACGACGCCGGGAATAGATGAACGGACGGACGGACAAACGAACAGGCGGGATGATGAATCGACGCGGTGTAAAAATTTACGAGCGCGATGGTACGAATTGAAACGCCGAATTGCACCCAGCGTATCGACACAGGGCGAATCGCCCTGGGAATTCGTCCCGCCTAGTTCTTATCTAAACAGAACGCGGCTTTCCCGCAGGATATAGGTCGCAGTGCTCAGCGAAGAGAATGTATCCGAATCCTCTGCCCTATTCCACTCTGCCCTATTCCTCTCTGCCCCCCTCTCTCTTGCTCTCTCTCTCTCTCTCTCTCTCTCTTCCTCCTCTTCATCACCCTCCGCCGACGTCCCCGTGTCGGTGGATCGCTCCTTTATAAAGCCAAGTTGGGATAAGACTCCCTCGGGATTCCCCGGGTCCAGGGGGATGATGTACTCGCCTCGAAACTGCTGATAGTATCCTGGGAAAACCCGGAGAGGCATTCGTTCGCAACCTACGTAACCTCATCCGCCTCCGAACTCCCGCGCTTCCCTCTCTCTTCCTCTCTCGCTCTTTCTTTCGAAACCTACCTATTTCGCACTCTCACTTCCTTCGCGGCTTTTCTTCAATTCCTCCGCCCTCCCTTCCTTAATTTCGGTCGGGTTCCGGATGTCGTTCCGGTACCGTCACAATTGTTACTACATCCGTTATTGTTATTAGTCCCACTGGTGTTGAAAGTTCGTGAGGATCGATGGACGATTAAGACTCGCATTAATAGCTGTCATCTGAAACTTGTCTCAAGTGAGACACTCGATCTTTTCTTCAGAGTAGAATCCAAGTGTCTCAGTTGAATTTTTATGATACATATGATATTTATACCTATAATTGCGACTTAAAAAACTTTCATCTAACTCCGAATTCAAATTTAAGGATATCTCATCAGAAATGAGTCTCAATAACCATTAAGAGGTCAAATCAATATAACGCTCTGAAAAAAGCGTATTTTTGACAATTAATTTTGCGAAAATGGATGAACCGAACATTTTAAAACATTGTACATTAATTAACTAACTATTGAACTCTATATTACAGTTTTTGTTATTTAGGAAAATCTATAAATAAATATACAGCACATGGTCGAACTAAAAAAATATCGCTGCTATCGAGAAAAAATAGCGCCTGTTCTAGTGAGTTGAAAGATCAAAAAATCAAAAAGTTTCCAACCAATATGCTTGTAGTTGGAAGGTGAGCCTAAATTTTAAACTGTAAAACAAAAATTGAAAAAACAATAGTTATTTAAAAATTGAATATCCGCATTTCACATATTTTTGTTATTTTTCACTATTTAAAAAAATATCAAATTTAATGTTTCTCTGAATTTTTTAGGTTCATCTTCCAAATTACAAATATATCATTTAAGAAACGTTTTAATTTTTTTTAGGTCACTAGAACGAGTACTATATTTCGCTAATATCGCCGACTACAGCGATACTTTTTGCAGTTGTGAATTCGGCCACATGCCGCATATTTATTCATAGGTTCTTCAAATAACAAAATAATAATATAAAAATATAAAAATATAAAATAATAAAGAAATACAATAAAATTAATATCAAAATATAAAAAAAGTTTAATAATTAATTAGTATGCAATATTTCAAAACATTCGGTTGATCCATTTTCGAAAATTAATTCTCAAAAATATGCTTTTTTTAAAGCGTTACATTGATCTAATCCTTTAATAAAGACTTAAGACAAAGTCACTATTCGACTTTTATTAGTCGAGTATTAAAGTAAATGTACTAATTGCCAGACACATACTTAATCCTAAAAATTCTTATTGTCTTGATTTTTAAAAGACAAGTAATTAAATTTTTAACATACACGGAAAAAAAGGTTTGGTTGAATTAATCAAATATCTGTTCGAATATGAACAATCTAGAAATTCCGATTGAAGTAACCCGAATTCTGTTTAAGTTAACAAGACTTGTGGTTGACTTAAACAGAATTCAGGTTAATTCAATCGGAATTTCTGGATCGTTCATATTCAACCAGATATTTGGTTAATTCAACCAAACCTTTTTTCCGTATAGAATATATGTATATATACATTTTTATGTTGGAAGTTTAAATATTTAAAAAACAAAATAATAAAAATGTCCAGGATTAGGTGCGTGTCTAAGCATTGGTGCTTTTATCTTACTATCGAGGTAAAACCAACGCGAAACCAACGTCGAAAAAACCACAACCAGATTGCTACTCGCGATGATCGTGAACGAGAACGGAATTTGACGGAGATCTATAGATTCGTAGGGTAAGAAATCGCTCTATACTCTTTGGAATTGAGTTATCCATATCCTAAGTAGCAAGTACTAAATACAAGTCCTAAAGAAATAACAAAGTTCCGGGGTATTACGTAAATCGATTACTCTTCCGCTTCCTCGCGCTCCGTTCAATTGATTTCTCCGCCTCCCTCCACGCCGTCCATTTTCTGCTTCTCCTTTTTAGTTCTCGTTCACTTCGCAAAAAAGCCAAACTCGCAATATTGGCTTCGCTCCGGAGAAGAAACTTTCGGCCCGATAAGATGACAAGGCGTCGGATACCGCACGGAGGTATCGAAAGTTCGAATACTGAAGGGAGGAAATGTGCTACGTCGTGCGCGAGTCGTGCTGTGGCAAAGGAAACGCGCGCGGATCGAATGGGAACAGTTCCCATTATTTCAAACGCGCGAAAACATTCCACTGAAGAAAGCTAGAAACAAGACAAACGCTCGCGACGCATTTCTGGAAGAAATACGAACCCTCCTCGACGCTCGCTGCATTCGCTGCAAACGTGGTCGGTACATCTTCCACGACATAATTGATGGCAATTACAGTAGGAGTAAACAAGCAGTTGACAAACTAATGCGCTTCCCTCCTTGCAGTAAACGCAAAACTTCTTGCTGTTATTTTAACTATATCTATAGACAGGAAGATGTAATTCTACTACTAAGAAAGGCGCGATTGCTTATTCACTTTTCTTTAGTAATAGTTATCTTCAACAAAGGGTATTTTCTTGATAATAGTCTTAAAATATACTCGTCACAAATTTTAGAGAATGTCGTTATCGTGTCGTATTTAAAAGAAGAATTTATTCTCTTTATAAGAATATTTTATCGAAGAAATAAGTTGATTCAACTCTGTGTAAAGTAAATCGAATTTTTCTTTTTTTATTTAATTTACTCCTGATTGGAATGCTAAACTTACTACACGGGAAAAATAGTATATTACCGCACACATAAATCTGGTTGTGCCAGATCCAATAATAAATACGAAACAACTAATTATATATGATTGCTACAACCATAGAATAATTGTTAAGACAGACAGAGAGAGAGAGAGAGAGAGAGAGAGAGATCTGACGTTGCAACAGTGACGATATCTAGTTGTTTCAACTAGAGATGGGCGATACCGATTATAGCTATAATCGATTATTTCTTTTCGATACATAAACATTTTGTAATCGATTATTTGACAACTCGATTATGGCGAAAATCGCTACTTTTAAACCGATTATTGACTTCTATTGTTCTAACAGAAAAGTGGAACTTGATTGGCTACCGAATCATAGGTCGATATTCATAGTTGGATATTATATTTAACTTAACTACTACCGTAGCTAGTGAATTCTTAAATCTGATTTATATATTCTTTTATATCTAAAGCCAGCAGCACACGGTGCTTGTTTTCGTGCTAGGTTGCTTGTTGAATAGAAATACTGCGTTCTGATTGGTGTATTTTCATCCATTTTTGGAAATACGTTAATCAGAATGCAGTATTTCCATCCAGCACGATAACAAGCACTGCGTGCCGTTGACTTAATATACTCCAATCAGATTCAAATGTTCACTAACTATGGTAACTATTAATCCAGATTAATGTCGTCATGTAAACATAATCATATACCAATCAGGTTCACGAATTTTACAACAGTTGCAAGCTAGTTTCTCTGCTGAACATAATCATTTGCTCTGTTCTTTTTAGCTGCACTGCTGAACTGGTGCAATAAGTTAGGGTGAGAAAAAATATATTTATCTTATTTTAACTTATTGCACTAGTTCAGCAGTGCAGCTAAAAAGAACAGACCAATTGACTGCATCAAGAACAGCAAGTGGGTGCATCTAGTAAATGTGCATTCAACAGCAAAAGAACTAAGTAAACGCTTAAACCGACGGCATACGGCGTTTGTTTTTATGTTGAATCTGATGAGATTCAGTGACATACTAGAAATGCTTTATTCTGGTTGGTACATTTCTAGTATCACTGAATTTCACTAGATCCAACTTGTTTTTATGCTGGTAAAAATAAGTTGGATCTAATGAGATCGGAAAAGTTTGTTCCGCAAACAGTATATGCGTTTATTCATCTATATGTCACATAACTATAAATATATAAGCACACATATTCTTAACGAAATGCAGCGATAGTGTATCCAATTCTTACTAGAATCGATTATTTCGCTCGATATATCGGGCTACCGATAATCGGTGCGCTCCAATTAAGTTACTAGAATCATAATCGATTATTTCTTATGGATGTCCCATCTCTAGTTTCAACTAGAGTCCATGGTAAATGTCACTCCAACCGATTTTCAGTTGGATTGCCACAACCAAGTCACGTGCACACTAAGAAAAAATATTTAAAAATTAATTTATAGGATACAGAGTCTTATTTCTCTGAAATAAAGCTTATTTCTGTGAAATAAAGCTTATTTCTGTGAATAAACTTCACGGAGAAAGCACTGAGGATATCAGTTGCCTAAACATGGTTGCTACAAAGCAAAATATTAATATTATTTTTCGCCCATGTATACAAAAGGGTCATGATAACTATAGCATTGTGAAAGTAATAGCTGACCTTCTTTGTGGCTTGTTTATGTGTTGGAGCGGTACTCTCAGTGCTGTATGGTGTAACCAAACTCTACGTATCTCTCGATCGCAATATTTGTTCTGCAGATCACAAAATAAAAAGTTTCACATTTCTGTGAAACTTTTTTCTTTATTTTACGAGAAGCATACGCCTTAGAAATGTGTTCAAGTATTTCGTAAACACGCTATGTAAACTTACATAATACTTGAAACATTTATTTTAACGCAGCATGTATTTTTCTGTATATATATCAACGATTTGATCGAAGTTGAATGTCGTAACAACTTGTTGTTTTCTATGATATAACATACTACTGTGTCCAAAAAGTAAGACCAGTTTTCAATTTAAATCGCGCGGGTAAACCGCACATCATAAATATTTTTTTTCTAAGTTGGCAGCATTGTGACAGACATCTGTGACAAATTTCATGTCAAAGCATTCATTACTTTTTGCTTTACGCTTGGTTTTGTACGACGCTAAAAGTGCATTCGGCGATTTTTAGAATGTCTAATTATATTGAGCAAAGAAGTTGCATTAAATTTTGTTTGCGGAATGAAATTTCGGGTGCAGAAACATTCAGGATGTTGCAGAAAGCCTTCGGGGACCATGCTTTGTCGGAAAGGAATGTTTACAAGTAGTATAAACAGTTCAAAGAAGGTCGTGAAAGTGTTGAAGACGAAGAGCGTTCCGGACGACCATCAACCTCTACCGATGAACAACACGTTAAGAAAATTGAAGAACTTGTGCTTGCTAATCGTCGAATGACTGTTAGAGACCTTGCTGATGCTGTTGGTACTTCGAAAGGATCTGCCACTACCATTTTGAAAGATATTTTGGGCCTGAAACGTGTAAAATCTCGACTAGTGCCAAAACATCTCAATTTCTTCGAAAAAGAGCGTCGCATTAAGATCTGTGAAGAGATGCTTTCTGACTATCAATCGGTCATGAAACGGATTATTACTGGAGATGAGACTTGGATCTATGCTTACGACCCGGAAACCACCGACCAATCCAGTGAATATCGTGCAAAAGGTGAAGCCAAACCGAAAAGATCGCGCCAAAGTCGATCGAAAATCAAGGTCATGTTGACAGTTTTCATCGATTATCGTGGTGTTGTCCATTCAGAATTCCTTCCACCCGGCCAAACCGTCAACAAAGAGTATTATTTGAGTGTTATGCGTCGTTTGCGTGAAGCTATTCGCAAGAAGAGGCCAGAATTGTGGGCAGACAATTCTTGGTTTTTGCATCACGATAATGCACCTTCTCACACTGCACTCGTTCTTCGTGACTTTTTCGCCAAAAATTCGATCCATATCGTTCCACAACCACCGTATTCGCCTGATTTAGCACCGTGTGACTTCTGGCTATTCCCGAAACTCAAAAGACCACTGCGGGGAAATCGTTTTGAGACGATAGAAGAGATACAATGTGAGTCGCTACGCGCTCTGAAAGTCATCCCGGAAGGCGACTTTAATTCTTGTTTCGAGGACTGGAAAATACGTTGGCATAAGTGTATTGTGTCGGGAGGGGATTACTTTGAAGGCGACGAAATAGATTTGGAAGAATAAATAAATATTTTTTGAAATAAATAAAAACTGGTCTTACTCTTTGGACACAGTAGTATATACGCCGTTTAATTCAATCTCACGTCGACAAATTTAAGCAATTTTGTCGCAGTCTTCGTCACAGTCTCCGTTGCGAGATATTGCGAGACACACACGTGTGCTCCTGTGCTTTTTTCTCGCTTTTTCTGTCGAGCTCGGGCTGATCGATGTCCAACTTATAATCGCAAAATTCGCACCTTACTACGCGATAAGCGATACACACTGGCGGTCTCCCTTTTTTAGTTCCTTGGCCCCGCCTAAAACCGAACGGCTACCGGCCCTTATCGCGCCTTTATCGCGACTGCGAGATGTACTCCCGTTCAAGTACAGGCCGTTTAACCGGCCGGAATCGAGGCCACTTGGAGAACTGGATCGGTGGACACGTCTGAGAGCAAATTTTTAGTGTCAGCCCATCGCGCGGCCGGTTTTATCGAATTTATACGATATTAATGGAGTGACGATCGTGGACGAACGACTCGATCGAGCGGCCGATTTGCGGCGCCAAGACTACTTGTGTAATTGTCCGATTATTAGTTTCTTTCGGCCGCGAGCATCCTGGGAGTGGACATTTTACTGCCCCGTCATACCGGCTTTTATGCGAATCACGTTTCGCCGCTTATTAATTCGAAACATCCTTGCGTCCGGGAATGCTGTAATTAATTTCGTGGGAAAAGGAGCGCGTACGCGAGCGCGTTTCACGAACGAGTTCGACGAAAAAAAGAGAGAGTGAAAAAAAAAGAAAAGAGCAGGAGAGAGGAGAAAAGTTTCCTTAAAAATATTGCGCTGAAAGAATAATCAACCGTGATTAGCTGAGGAGGTTCTGCCGTGAAAATTTCACCCGCTTGCGCCACCGTTCGTATCGAAAATGGAATCTCACGCGTGAGTGACGGGCTGGCTTCGCGAGAACCGCGCGCTCGAGCCTTCGTTTCGGCAATATTGATCTTTTTTCTATCCTTTTTTTTTTCTATTTTCGGGAGGAAGCACACTCTCGAAAAAAAAACAAATATGTCGGAGGATCCTGCAAAGTCGGCTTCTGCACGAATTGTCGGCAAATCGGATGACCGATTGCGCCGGCGATTCTTTGCAGAGGGCGAGGATCGATCAGTCGTTTGGCCCGTTTGGCCGACGATGAGCTTCTGGCGTTGCGATTCCCAAAATTGCGCCTTCGCTCGTTTTCGCTCCCCGAGGCTCTTTATGGAGGCAATGCAATTTACCGACAACCCGCGTGTACACGCGCGGATGGAAAAAAATAGCCCCGCGCGGTCGCACACACACATACATACTCACTAATAGACGCATACATACTTCGTCCCGGAATGACACGGCATTAATTGAATTTTTAGACCCGCGTTGTTCGGCGTGACTTTTCATAACGCATGCTGTGTATCCGCCGGTCATTTGGCTCCCGTGAACATCGCGCGAATGAAAGAGAGGACAGGAAAAGAGCGCCGAAAGACCCTTGTCTGCGACATTCGGTGCCAGTTGTCCGCACTTCGCGAATTTGCGAGGCTATTCGCGGATCACTCCGCAGCGTCCCGACCGCAATACTCATATAGAAATTTCTTAGTATTTTTCCGAATTCAGGTTAGATTCCAATCAAAATTCCGACTTCGTCTCAAAATAGATTATCTCATTACGATACCAATTAGGAATCTTATTCTTGTCTCAAAAACGGGCTCTCTGTCTAAAATCGGAACAGAAATATTAAGGAAACCCGAGCTTTCTAAGCGTTTTCTGCATCAGTTTTATCAATACAATAAAGGCAATACAAATGTTTTCTTCCGGCTTACATTGTTCCATGTTAGGATATAAAATAACACATTAAAATACAGAGATATTTCAAGATAAAAGACGTATAGATATGATATATTATAAAATATACAAATATAATAAAAATATTATATATATTTTTTTTTATTTAAAGTTTTTATGCTAAAATGGAAATATATTGTTTCGGTTTAAATGTTCGTTTATTTTATGTGAATTCCTCGGGCAAAATATTTAAAACACTTTGAATGTTT
Organism: Odontomachus brunneus; assembly: GCF_010583005.1. Taxonomy (NCBI): domain Eukaryota; kingdom Metazoa; phylum Arthropoda; class Insecta; order Hymenoptera; family Formicidae; genus Odontomachus; species Odontomachus brunneus. The sequence goes on along the minus strand of NW_022639512.1, from coordinate 1,534,463 downwards.
CCTCTTTACAAGAATATATATATATATATATATATATATATATATATATATATATTTATTTTATATATGTATATATGTATATATATGTGTATATATGTATATATATATATATATATATACATGTATATATATATATATATATGTATATATATATATATATATATATATATATATATATATATTTGTAACGAGTAAATACTTAAAGTGTTTCACATATTTTGCTCAATTAGTTTAGTTTAAAATGAAGTTTAGTTTAAACCAGAAAAATCTTTGGGGAAACGTTGGGGATAATCAAATGGAATCTATCTAGGTTTCTCATTTAGAATATTATGTATGTTGAAAACATTACATTTCTAATCAGAACCTGCATAGATTTCTCATCTAGAATCTATGATTACTGTAGTAAATCGGACTGGAATCAATTAGATCCCAAAATATTTTCTATGCGGGTAACGGCCCGGAGATACATACGTAAGCAGTAAAACTTAAATAGTAAGAAAATTGACCAATCACAATTGATTATTCCCGCATAGAAATTTTTCTGGTACCTAATTGGAACCCAACTCGATTTTCCAAAAAAATCCAGAGATCTAAAATTTTAAACAAATTCCATTTTTTCTATCGAATGTCTTTCTAAAGTTTTCTTTCCTCCAATTTCTATCTTATATTTATGTTAAAAAAATATTTGATACACTTTTAGTATTTACGCACATTTTATAAGTACTTGAAAAGCGTAAATACTCAAACTGTTTCACATATTTTGTTCAACTTTCCTTTGAAATATTCACTTAAATATTCAAATGTATTATAGCTAATTATTTACAATGAAATTACTTTGTAACGCCAGATCGTATTCAGACTATGCTATACAGTGATTCTTATATTCAGAGATATTTCATTTGATCTAAATATAAAATAGAAATCGAAACAGGAATTGGGGACACGTTGAGTAGAGCAAATGTTTGAGTTTCCCAATAATAATCGCAATTTTATTTATTTGAGAAATCGAGATAGATTTCAATTAAATCTCAGAAAAATTTTTTATGGGTGGAATAAGAATAGGATTTTTATCTTCAATGTGATACACCTATTTAGGAGGATATTTATTTAGTTTAGGTAATCTGATTGAAAACTATGCAATACTTGAGAATGTTTGGGAAATTTCCATGCAGCTTCTTGAACCATAAAAAGAATCATTGATCAGTTACTTGCTACTTAAGTTTCACTGCTTACTTTTTCTGTTGTGTCCTCGGCCTGACTCTGCCGCGATCGTCGGCAGCTTTTCGGCGAGTTTTGCCTAAGTATCCGATCGCGATCTTATAGTCGCTTTCGTCCTACGTGAGGGAGCGTAATAAGGCGTGGGTAATGAAACTCGAGATGATCGAGAGGGATGCTCGATAACGCAATTTCTATGATAACTACTGCCGCGGTATGCTCGATCATGGAACGTGGGATTATCGTGGACGGTGAGTTCCAAATTAGATTAGATCGCGGGACTAACTTATAGCCGTATGGAAATACGCGCGGACGCGCGTACTTCCCCCGTGAATCGTTTCGCCGTCATTGTTTGCTCGTTTCCGAAACTTTCGCGTAATCGTGAGTAACGGTGTGCGCGCGTCTCTCATTTTTCTTACTCTTATCTCGCTTCCGCCGTTTTATCTTCGCCTTTCTCTGTTTCCGCTTCTCCTCAGATAGAAATTATCTCCGCCGCTCTCCGACGAGAAATATGAGAGACTATAATTTTTCACGGTTACGATTAATGGCCGGTCGTGCAACAATCAATACGGCGTCTCGGTTGTCATTGTCATACATGTATAGATCTCGTATTAACAGCATAAATGTACGCGTAAACATCCATCGCGTTAAGATACTAAAGATTCCAACCGGTCCTGCTTCCAACTCCGGTCAATGAAGGGATGGTCAACGAGAGATTTTAATTAAATTACCGCCGCGCTGTGCAAATATACCGGGTATTAATTAATCTTGTCATCAGAATCCCGAAGAAAGAGCCGTTCTTCGGTCCCACTCGATAATCAGTGGTATATAAATTCGATAAAAACCCCACTGCAAATAAACCGGAGATTAATTAGTCCTGTTCTCACCGGCATACCTAGAAATCGATGCCCGTGCAAAGCGCTACACGCACCCATCTATGTTCGTGGCAATCTAGTCGCACCTAGAGAGAGGTTCGGATCCACCTCCAGCGTTCCGGTCGATGATTAAATTTCACCTATACCGGACCTGCCGAATATTAGTCTCGGAGGCATTGTTCCTCCGGAGAGCCATCACCGCGACACAGTAGCGCACACCACGATCATAAATTCCCGACCGATCGCTACAGAGGCAGCAGAACAGAGATGATAGGGGAAGAGAAAGCAAGTGAACGAGATAGATAGATAGATAGATAGAGAGAGAGAGAGAGAGAGAGAGAGAGAGAGAGAGAGAGAGAGTCACAGAGAGAGTTATATGAGATATTCCACAACTAGTCGCATAGAAATTTTCCAAGATTTTTCCAGACGCAAAATAAATTTCAACTAAAATGTTCAAAATTAGTTATCCCACTATGATACCAATTGGGAATCCTATTTTATTCCTATATAGATTCTCTATCTAGAATCGAGACAGAAATACTATGGAAATTGGCGCTTTTTTTAGTCGGCAGGTTGGTATACTTTAAATGTCAAACAGGGGATTCCATTTTTATATTCACTATTATATTCAATAGAATAAAATATCAAAACAAATAAAATGACTTTAAAACACTGAGCACTTTACGTATCAGAATGAAATTATCTATGAAAGTCAGTATGTTTCGTGTGTGTTTAATTCTAAAATGAAAACCAGTGTGTGTTTAACGTAAAATGAAAGCCAGGAAAAATATTGGGAAAATTTCGAGGTTGCCCCCTTTAAAATCGCACGTTATGAGACATTACACTTTTACGAGAACTCGTAACTAGAATCCATGTCAATTTTGAAAGTCGGCCTGGATTCCAGTTCGATCTCAAGAAATTTTTTATACAGGCATACCATTAATCCTAAAATCCTCTTTTCTCTCAAAAAAATCCATTTACAGATTTATCGATCGATTTCGAATCACATAAGTACGCCGCTGTGTGATCTTTTTTTTAGAAACTTCGGCAAGGTTTTAATACATTTTTTAACGTGGCTTCTCTCTCCGTGCATTATGAATTCTCAACCCGCCCGTTCAACTTGCGGATCCAAACTTTTTACTCGCAGCTGCTTTTCGTTCATCTCTCTCGCAGCTGAACGCTTTCGCTCGTCCCGTAATTCAGGAATAACCTGGAATTTCGTTATCTTTGCGTACGCGCGCGCATGAAATCCACTGTAGATTGTTCCACGAATTCAGATACACAAAACGAACGACGATAGTCTCGCGATAGCCTGCACGCATAAATTCTAAGGGCGGGGTTCGATGCGTCGTCTACGCGCATACACACAGTCTCGACGAGAAGCGACAGAGAGAGACAGAGAGAGAGAGAGAGAGAGAGAGAGAGAGAGAGAGAGAGAGAGAGAGAGAGAGAGAG
>NW_022639512.1:1529617-1530381 GCF_010583005.1 Odontomachus brunneus | reverse complement strand
AGAGAGAGAGAGAGAGAGAGAGAGAGAGAGAGAGAGAGAGAGAGAGAGAGAGAGAGAGAGAGAGAGAGGGGAAGTGGATGGGGATGCACATAGCTACGCTGCATGACGTAGCCCAGGGCATTATATGAATCCCCGAAATTATGGGATACTGTGTGCAAACGCACGCGCGCTCGCCATAAAGCGCCTCGTGCGTCGGCCTGAGTCATGTAAGGTATCGGCCACCTTTGTGTTTCGACCGTCATTCATTCCCCGTATCACGCGAAACCGTACTGTTCCCGCTTCTTTGTCTCCTCCCCCTCTCCCTTGTCCGATAGTCTCTGTTTCCCTTCAGAGGAGAGCAATTCCGAAGATCGCATAACGAGGTTCATTGCGCGAGGTGTCATGTTTCTTAATGGCCGACAAACGCGCGTGTGACATCGGAACAATCGCAATTCTAGAAAAGCGCGTCCCGCGACACGCGTGACGCGCGCACGCCATTATTGCGCATTAATATTCCACGCCAATTGAGCTCCATTTAACCGGCCAATCGAATGATTAACAACGGGACGACGCCGCGTTGCGTAGCGCGCGCCGACAGATGCGGCGCACATTGTGATTTTCAAAGGGAATATCAAGTCCGCCTGTAATTAGCGTGCCGCGAAATTACAAGCGTTTCCGCGGTGTAGCGAAAATATGATAATAACGGTGTCTGACAGCGGCGCGCGCGCGCGTCAGACGAGCTGCCGTTGGCGCGGAGCGTAATGCCACCCCCCCCCCCCCCCCCC
>NW_022639512.1:1522682-1529523 GCF_010583005.1 Odontomachus brunneus | reverse complement strand
CCCCGAGCGGGGGTTGCTGAAGGCAACGGATTCGCGCGATAATGAACGCGAGCGTAATTCCGCGCCGGTTAATGAGCCTCTCCAGAGGCAATTTCGAGACTCATGCGAGACCTGCGAGGGGCAGGGAAATCGTTTGCGCTCGACGCGAGCATCCGCGTCACGACAATGCCAAATATATAGTAGAGACTTCGGGTTTTCAGCCCCCCCGACATGATGTACGGCGGCGGGTCGGCGCTCTGAGCATCGCCGGAACTATGAACGTTTTTCTCAGTCGCGATTATTGCCCGATGCTGTCTGGTCTGGACGGTGCGTCTCGCAAAAATGCCCGACTTACTCATGATTTTCGTATTTACGCGGAAAAAACATTGCAGTCCGCGGAACCGACCAGGCGAGAAAAACTCGCTGACGAGAGAAGTAATATATCCGTTGCTGTGGCCGGAAGCATTCGTCTGAACGTTCAGCCGCATAAAACTCGGTTGAAGTGACTGAGAGCAATTGAAAGAAGGATTTCGCAAGTACCAAAATTTACTAGTTGTTGCTAAATTAGTCAAATAATGCGGGCCGCACATAAAGTGTTAACGAAGAAATAATTTAGTTATATAAAGTTTTTTTTTTAAATGCATAATTCTTAAAATTAAGATTTAGTTACTACTATATATTTAAGTAATCAAACTAGATTCTGGAAGTTTAATATCAAATCTTAGTAGCAGCATGAAAGTGAGATATTTATTAACTATTATTAAAACTTGTATCCGAAATGAAAATTGCTTAGGTAATTTTTTTATTTTATTCGAAAAATCTCACATCGTACTATTTAAACTACTTTAAGACATCTATATGTTTTTAATTTTTGGTTATATTATATTTACTAGCAAATATTGGACAATTCAACAACAATCGATATGCAACGAATATTATTAGATGACATATATTAATATAAATACAGATAATAAAAAATCCCATTAACGGAATTATTTTTTCCTTGTACCTAATTACTTGAGTTGTCTCTTGAATTACTTGTAACCAAATCGGCTTCATCAGCGAGATATTTCTCAAAAGCTCGAGAAACTCGACCTCAATGTTGAGCTTCGATTGATTGAAACGTCAGTCAACTAAAATAATCGACAAATCAATCATCAAATTCAATCAATCGCTATATATAATATCACAAGCAACTTCATTGATTGATAAAATCAATTGTTAGTCAAACTTTGATTTGATTAATTATACATCGGTTACTAATTAATTCCACCAACCGTTTAAATTACTCATGGCTGCATACATGACGACGATTGATTTATTTCGACTGTTGATTGGTGCCGATTATTTTAAGCAAAGAAAACTTCAATCCATCAGAGTCCAACACTGTTCGATCTGTTCGCGGCAGTATCGTGAAGATCGTAAAAGGGCAATTCTTACTGCCGGTGTTACATCAAATTTCGTGGTCGTCACGAGAGCGTGTGCTTGCAGACGGTCGACGAAGAGGATATCACGAAAGCCCGGCCGTTATTGGCCGCCGGCGGAGCTCGGAATCCAATATTGTGTCGTTAAACGAGCAAGAGCCGAGGATACATATCGCCACAGCCTGGTCGCGGTGCTTGGGACAATCGGGATTGATGATCCCGACACAAATGGTCGCGTAGTTTCCTACGTCGCTTCATCGCGAGGAATAACGCTCGTTCGCTCGAGACGGCAAAATCGTGATTTGCGGCCGATATATATCGCGGCGACGCGCACAGCCGAGTCCGCACCCCGGCCTAATTTAATCGAATTACTGCGACGAATCAATTAATCTCATTTAAGCCTCGGCGTGGGCATTATGAGGCCCGTTTTATAGCGTCGCCCGTTACAGGCGCGACGTAATAAGCTCGCGAGCGAGCACAGCACGCGCGCTCACGCACACGTTGGAAAATCCGCCCCGATGAAATCTAATTTTAAATCGCGACAAAACGCGGAAACGTATCGACACGGCGATAATGGTAATCGAGTTAGTCCGCGAGTATTACTGCGAAACGCGGCTCGACATCTCTCGCGTGTTCAAGAGTGTTAATTAACGCGGGCACAAATGCAAAGGTACACTCTGTGACTGCAGTTGATCGTGAGGGAAGTGTTGAAAATTTTTAAACGAAATGTCAGAGCAACAAGGAAGGTGAGAGTGATATTTACTCTTTAAATTTCTCAGAGTGAAATCTCGCTCGACCAATGGAGTGACCATCGACTCACTCGAATCCGAGTAATTTTTCATTTATGCAGAGTGAATTCTGCTCTCTTAATCGTCGAGTGAATATCTTTACACAAAGTTTTACATAAATTACAATGCCGTTCCATTCCCCAGTTACAAAATTCCATTGTAATTCTTACTATAAAATTCTCTTCCATGCATCTTTGATATTTTTACTACTCTTCATATTTTTCAACGATGGTTGTTTTACTAATAAATACAATTTTGTGTACTTTACATAAAATTTTTATGTTAATTTTGTATTAATTTTATGTAAAACACATTAAATTGCACTTAGGTAAAAAAGTTATGTAAAATTTTCTAATAGCGCATTTTAGTTTTCAAGATATAATTAGCACATATGACATAAAAAAATAATAAATTAGAATGTAGAATGCCGTACTATTCTTAAATTTACAAAATTCCATAGTGATTCTTGCTATAAAATCCTGCCCTCGTGTATCTTTAATATTTTTACTACCCTTAATACTTTTCAACGATAGCTGTTTTATTCATAAATATTATTTAATGTATTTTACATAAAATTTTTATACTAATTTTATGTAAAATATTAAATTAAATTTATATAAAAAATGATATATTATGTAAGAAGTGAATATTTTCACTCGAAATCAAGGAGTAAATCGAATGTGGAACACATTTATTTTAATTAATTAAAATATTCATTCATATAGTGTTAGAATATATTTTAAACCAATTAGAAATTTATTCCACAATGTTAACCAGACTGATATCAACTATCTGGCTTGTATAAGATGATGTTTATCAGTCCTGATAAACTATATAATACAGTATAATAATTAGGATCTTATTAAACATAACAACATCATCTTAGACCAAATAACTAATGGAATCTATCTGGTCAGAATCAAAATCAGGGGATAAATTTTTCGTCGGAAAGCTTGAGTGAAACACTTATTCTTGCGATTTTGAGCGGCAGTATTTTCATTATTACCATATGTGAAAATACTGCTACTTTCCATTCGTTTTGAATGAAATTCCACTCCAACACGGAGAAAAATAATTTTGCTCTTTTAGCAAAATTGTCGTTGCTACTGCAAATTCGTAGTGACATCAAAACAATTTAGTTGACGTAACTAATTTTACAAATTTTATTTATTCGTTATTAGAGCAGAAGTAGTTTCGTTGCCAGAATAGAAAAAAATTGTTTGAGTGTATTTGTCCTAAGAATCACGGTAATTTGCTATTAATGCAAAATAATGTGTCCTTAGCAAATCTATTTGCTATCAGAGCAAAACTGCAACTGCTTATATAAATCTATCGTGGTTCTTATAATAAAATAATTTGTAGATTCAGCAAATTATACCCAGCAAATAGTGATTAATACTCTTAGCAAATCTTTTTGCTGTTCATATAATAACGAGAAGATTTTGCTAGACCAGCAGAAAATTTGTTGAGCCAGCAAATTATTTTTCTCCATGAAAAAATTTAGAGTATAATGTGATATTATTTTAGATATTTCAATTAAAATTGAACTGAACTTGAATTAAAACTGAATCTCTGATACTTCTATATGTGTATGTGTGTGTTTGTACGTGTGTATACACACACGCAACATCTCTCTCTCTAGATAAATATTTATCGATATTATCGAAATAAACGCAATATTAAAATCAACACAAAATATCGAACTATATTATTGTCGCGTAACTCTTTAATTAAACGAGAATTCGATACTGCCATCCCCGTGGAATTCGAATCCTCACCTTAATAACCGGATAGACCGATAAGAAACTTTTTTAATTACTCCGTATCGATCGTTCGTTCACGCATATCGACAAGCCATTATCACGCGAAGATAATTAAGCTCGAGACGGTGCTCTCTTTTTAGGTTTCCCTGCTTCGTCGACGATTCTAAGGCGTGCCGACCTCTCTTTCTCTCTTTCTCCCCCTCCCCCTCTCTCTCTCTCTTTCTCTCTCGGCAACGCAGGATTAAGAATTCCGCGGTATCTATTGGGGATGCCGGGATTGAATTCTCAAGCTCACCCGACCGGCCGTTCGTCCGCGTGTGCCTCGTTCATCGATCAATTTGCCCGTTCCGGAATGAGAGAAGCGTGCGTTCGCGATTGCGAGTGTATGCGCGAGCGTGCGACGTCACGTACAAATGTACTTTCCAAGAAGGAGAATCTCTTTTTCTCTCTTTCGTCGTCTCAATAACGCTGCACGGCTCCGGCCAGGCAATCAGCGTTTCCACGTCGACCTGATCGGGGTCTTATCGGCGCTACTCGCTTCGCACCGCAGCTGGATAAGTCGTGCTACGATTAGCTTAAGGAATTAATTTCTCTTTTCATCGTGCTCTTTTCTGCCTGCACTCGCCCGCCTGCACCTATCCAGCCAGCCGATGAAATCGAGAACAACTCCTCCGGGACTTCTCGAGGACAATGACTGGAGCACGTCTTACTCGACGAAGGACAATGAAGAGTCGCGGGATATCTTCGTCCAAAGTCTCGCATTAAGAGGCGAAAGACGCCGGTTCGTGAGATAACTCGCTCCTGGGAGTGCGGCGGGTTAAAGTTGATTCGAGATTGACTACTGAAGGACAGATAAGGTCTGGGAGCTAGAGAAAGACGTAAGGATGCAATCCGCTGACATTCGCACGTGCGACCTCTTACTCGGTTTTCTTGAGACGAGCCGGGAAAGTAAACGGCGCTTAGCTCGCGCAACTGCGTCGCCTTCCCGAACGATTTTACATCGACGCGACACGTGACTGGATTGTTCACCGATAACGATGAACAGAGTCGAGGTACGATAATGCGATTCATCGTGGTCGCCCGAATGGCTGCCACAGGGACGAAGAGAGAAAGACAGAGTGCGAGAGAGAGAGAGAGAGAGAGAGAGGGAGGACGGTTTGCTGTCGCCTTCGAGTTTAACAAGAAGATATGATCTAATTAATGCACGATATTAACGTCAAACGCGCGTAACGATACATTTTGAACATCTCGGCTAATGTATTGAAGCAATTTTTTGAAAGAGGATATTGAAGTAGCTTAAATTAAATTGTCAGATAACACAGGCAAACAAATTTTGACTTTTGCCTTGACCTATATAGGTGATTCTAAAAGTTTTTGGCATTCTAAAATCAAATTCGTTGTTCAAACTGCTCTATTGTATCAGGTTTACAAGATATTCTATAATCAAAAAGAACCTAAAAAGACTTTATCGTCATTTTTAGGAATAAGTTTAACAAGAATAAGTTTCAAACAAGAAGTGGTAGGCCAATTTAATCGTCGGATTTAAGCTTAGCATAAAAAAATTTACTGAAGTCAATTGTTATATTCAATAAATTAGCAAACAAATACTTCATACATCTATATTAAACTTTCGCTGGTAAGGACGTCATATATATATATATATATATATATATATATATATATATATATATATATATATATATTTCTCAAAACATTTAAAATATTTATTTATATAAAAAAAGTAAAACATTTAAAATTATATTTATTTATTTGTTGAAGCTTTAAATATCGAAACACGTATATAAAGTTACTATACGAAGTCATATATAAAAAAATTGCAAATGAAAAATATACAGTTGTATTTATTGAATGTAAAGAGTGATTTTGATATATTTTTTGTATTGAATTCTTTCGAATATGGTGGCTAAATCGGCTTATCACTTTTTGTTTCAGATTTATTTAAATCCAAAAGGCTTTTTTTAATACTTTTAGGTTAGGATATCTTGGGAACTTGACGTAATGGACATTTTTTATATTGTATTTGGTTTCAGCGCGCCAAAAACCTTCAGGATTACTTACAACAGTCTGGGAATGAAAATTGATGTCGGTCTGTGCAATTAACACATACAAAAAAAATATGACAAGTTTATAGGGAAGATAGAAATAAATGCAAAAGTAGAATCGAGAAGATACATAAATCGCGTGCGTGACTGGAAGGTTACTTGCAAAAAGATTTGCGTCGAGAAATGTTCAATCGAGATGATCAGAGTTTACTCTCGAATTACGACAATGTTTCAAGCTTGCCGGCTCCAACGCGTGAACACTTCTATCAGACACCGATAGCAGTTTAAAGAGACTACAAAAAACGAAAGTACGATGTAAGGAGAGAGAGAGAGAAAGAGAGAGAGAGAGAGAGAGAGGGATAGAGAGAGATAGAGAGGAGAGGTCCGAGTCCTTTTCGGACGGGAAGTGGCTCGTTATCGCGATCATTACGACCACCGTCATTACGCGGCATTATATCGTTCGAGGCAAATCGATTTTCTCGGCGGGCGTGGTTGACGATCGGCGATCGCGATCCGCTCTGCTTCGGGATGTCGATACGACGCCCGAGCCTAATGGTCTGTGTACATTCGACCGGTGAAATTGCTTCGGTGTTCTCTTTATCTCTCTTTGTTCTCTCCTCGACGAGCGAGTGTTTTTCTTGCTCTCTTCCGCGGGACTACATCGTCGCTCGCTCCGCGATAGTACGTCGCTCTTTAATGAACACGTCGCGAACGCCTCTCGATCGTATATTCCGCGATCCGCAAGTGACTCGACGATACAAAAGAAAACTCGTCGACCCAAGCATATGAGAAAGAGAGAGAGAGAGAGAGAGAGAGAGAGAGAG
>NW_022639512.1:1517836-1522289 GCF_010583005.1 Odontomachus brunneus | reverse complement strand
GAGAGAGAGAGAGAGAGAGAGAGAGAGAGAGAGAGAGAGAGAGAGACAAAGAGAGATATTCAACCCGAAGGAAGAAATCCTTTTAGACATACGATACAAATACAGAAAGTACAACAAAATAATAGATAGTTAATAAGCTTAAACTAAAATAAAATTTTTACAACAATAAAAAATTTAAGAAAGGCTCATGTAGAATCATGACAATACAGACATGATAAACAATCTAAATTGAAAATGTAAAAGGCCTATTAAAGCAAGTGTTGAGAGGAAGTATGCATAAGTACGGTAAAAAATTCATTCTATAATTTTGAAAAAAAAAACGCAAACATTTCGATCTTACATTGGATTTTTATCAATATGAATTAGCTTTTGCGGAAAACATCTCTCGTTATAATAAAGCACATGATGTTAATTATTGATGTCACTCACGCCATCTTTGTTTGAAGAAAAGTCAAACAATCACATTGATAGGGATCCAATGTAGGACCGAAACGTTTGTATTTTTCTAAAAATTATAGAATATATTTTGTACTGTATTTATGTACTTCTTCCCAACATTATAATAGTGAAATAATTCGCTAGACGGACAAGAATAGTTGTGTTTTACAGCGTTAGAACATTAAACTAACGTAAACAGTCTAAAGATATAATACGCAATCGTTTAATCCTATGCAAAGTTTGAGGGTGTGAAGCTCATACCACGCATCTCACAGTACTGAAGTCTTTTAAAGAGCAGATTTTGCAAGGACGGTAAAGAAGCCTCAATGATGTTTACAAGTAGGGGATTCCAAAGATATGCCGCCGTTACTATAAAGGATCTTTTGTGAATTTCCGTAGGAATCTTGAGTTGTTGACCGGACACAGGAGTTGTCCTTACACTAGTGAAAGTATGAGAGAACAACTCGTAAAGATAGGAAGGCGATTGAGCCTTAAGGACAATATAAGTCAGGCAATCGATCTGAAGTAAGCGCCTATATCTCACAGTCAGGCATCCCTCACGAATTCTGTACGGCGATATACGCGCGTTGAAGCTTCTACAGAAACCGGATAATTGAATTAAAAGAACTCTAAGTAACCCTCCTGACACTTTGTTCCGATGCCAAGTCACAAAGCACAGCTGCACAATAGTCAAAATGTGGAGAAACTAATGATGACATCAAAATTGCTTACAAACTCTACAATTAAACAAATCACGGTGTATCTTAATTTTCGGTATAATGCCTTACTCACATAATTATAAATATCATTTACTCTCTCAGAGAAAGAGAGAGAGAGAGAGAGAGAGAGAGAGAGAGAGAGAGAGATGTTGAAGATCTTCCTGTGGAACTCGGAATTCAAAGTTCGCGGAGAATTATTTAACCTTCCATAAATATAAGGTTCGTTCGGTGGAAACTCGGTCACTGGGTCAACGTTCCTTCGTCAAACCTCAATGCGAAGTTACGAAATAAAAGTGTTAAAGCATTTCTAAATTCGCCCCATCTTAGCGCAAGTTTCCGGATATCTTTCACATTTCTTGCGCAGAGAGAGAGAGAGAGAAAGAGAGAGCGAGAGAAATAAAACGCAATAAATGTGCAAGGTAATCAAGATTTCAAAGAGAGGTAATATCCACAAACGTCGTGAGTCATTCAGATTTATAATTGCAAGCATTAATTAATACCAACTTTTATTACTGTTCTGTCTACGAAAAAAAAACGTCTAGATGAGGCGTTTGTTATTTTCTCCGCCCTTCGCGTGTCTCAGTCTCCCTTTTGTCGGACGTGGCAGCATTTTCCAAAATAAACGTTTGTACAAGCGAACTGTAATTCGAGAAATTACGGCGTCTTTATTACGTCGCTCGTTCGTAATTTCCGTAAGAACATCAGGCCGAAGCGAGTTAAATGCTCCATGGGAAAGCCTCAGTTGGAAAGGTTAACGTCGTAGGGTGGTTCAGGCTGTTTACCTTGGGTGCTCTGAGCTTCGCGCGCCGCCATTAAGCCACCCTTCCTGCACCGCCCCTCTTTCACGAGCGAACATCCGTAGAAACTTTTTCACGATTATTTCATGAAACGTCACGGACACTTACACCCCGTTAGCCTATCTACTTTGCTCCACGGTTACGAGTAAAACCAGCCACTTCTGAGCAGACACCGAGAGAAAAAGAGAGACAGAGACAGACAGAGAGAGAAAGAAAGAGAGACTGGAAGCGCATTTAATGAAGGCGATACGAATTAAGAGGGGCGCATCATCGCGACGCAACCTGCTCGTTCCGAAAAAGCGAGGCTAATTTCTTAAATGACGACAGCGAAATACCCTCACCAAAAGCAAAGAAAAATTCGCTAACTCGCACGAAATGGCTATATCATTGTATACGGAGAAAATATTGTGTGCTTTTCTTTTTTTCATATAAATTCTTTTCAATATTACTTTTCAATATTACGTTTTTTTCATATAAATTCTTTTCAATATTACTTGTCAATATTACGTTTCAATATTACTTTTCAATATTTCTAGAAGAACAGAAACGAACTGTCAATAATGTCTATCTTATAATGAACATTACCGACATGATCAGAGCGACTTTGATTCGCATCTATCTCTTCAGTTTTTATGAGAAAAAAGATAATATTTATTTTTTTGTACGAAACTTTCAACATTGCTTACCAGCCAAAGTTAGAAAAAACGTTCCCTTATAATATATATACATATATTGAGCAGTAACTCAAACGAAATATCTCATCAAGTAGATTCACTTTCTCATGATACACTCTGCGTAATGCAAAATGATCTAAATAAAATAATATAAAAATATATGTATTCTAAATCTATTCGACGAGACCTTTTTATTTAAGTTATTGATTAATATAGGTTATAACAGAACGTTTTTCTAACTTTGGCACCTTCTAATGGGCAAAGTAAAGCATGCAGAAAAATGAATATTGCCAAGATTTTCCTTATAAAAAACTGAAGGGAATAGAATAAGAGAGAATCCAAATTGCTTTGGTCATGTTGGTAGTGTTCGTTGTTAGTAGGAAATATAATAAATTTCGCGAAAAACATAGCATAAAAATTTTGTTAATTTTATGTAAAATGCACTAAATTGTATTTATGTAAAAATTTCATGTAAAATTTCATGTTTTTTCATAACATATATTACTTTTTTAAAGTATAATTAATATACATATATGACATGAAAGGATAATAAATTACTACAGTGTCGTTCTGTTCCTTAATTTACAAAATTCTATAGTAATTCTTACTATAAAATTCTCTTTGTGCATCTTTAATATTTTTATTATTCTTAATACTTTTCAACGATTGCTGTTTTATTCATAAATATAATTTAATATATTTTACATAAAAAGTTTATGTTAATTTCATGTAAAACACATTAATTTGCACTTATGTAAAAATGTTATGTAAAATTTTCTGACAGCATATTTTAATTTTTCAGATATAAATCCATATAACATGAAAGAACAATAAATTAGAACATAGAATGTCGTACTATTCCTAAATTTACAAAATTCCATAGTAATTGTTGCTATAAAATTCCATAGTGATCGTTGCTACAAAATTACAAAATTCCATAGTAATTGTTACTATAAAATTCTCGTTTATCTTTAATATTTTTACTACTTTTGTTACATTTCAACGATATCGGTTTTACTCCCTTTCAACGGATATTATCTTAGTATCGCAATAACGTCGAAACTTTTTGTCTCGCCGTATAACGTGAATCGAACGCCGCCTGTAATCGCACGAGGATCCTCGGGGCAGCTTTCGGTGTTCTCTCGAAAACAATTCGAAATCGAGATCTCCGGCAAGACTCGCCGGTCGTCTTCCGATATCGAATTTCGCCTCCGGCTCCGTTTGCTCGCGCGAATCACGGGGAAACCCAGTCGAGTGGAGTGAATACTTTTTTGGGACACGCCCGGATAATGTCGCCGGGTTGTTTACGAGTTACGAGGACTCCAGGTGAGAGCCGGTGATAAAATTGACAGAAATATCGCGACGGGTTGGAGGGCCGATAAAATCTGGGCGCAAATCCAAGACGATGGCCGATCGTGATATAAAGGGACGGTGGCGGGATGGGGAAGAACTATCTAAGTTCCTCTGGCACGACGTCTTCGGTACGTCGCATACCGGAAGCCTTTCCTCTGGCCTCTTTTGTCACGCTAGACGTTATCTTTACGTACAGCTCGGATCCCCCTAAGCGGATCCGAGGCGACTGAATCTGACGGATTTGACGCCGGAACCGAAGACGATAATTGAAGATGTGGAAGAATCGAATGATCGCATTATTTATGAAAGTAATCACAGTCCCAGACGCTCGATTCACCAATTAACCCATTAAGGCCCAAGAGAAAACCGCTAAGAATAGGCTTTCAAAAACCACCTAAATTAGGGCAAAACGTCAAAATTTGTTAAAAAGTAAAAAAAAAATTTGTGTTAGATTTCAAAATTCAAGATGGCA
>NW_022639512.1:1517668-1517826 GCF_010583005.1 Odontomachus brunneus | reverse complement strand
TCTTTTAGCTATCACAACTAAATAACTTTGCTATGAAAGTAAGAAAATTTTTTCCTGCAGTTAATAATTTTAGTTGTCATATATTAGCAAATCTTTTTTTTCCGTGTAAAGTTTTAAAAAGATGCCTATTTCTCTCTCTTTCTCTCTCTCTCTCTCTC
>NW_022639512.1:1516155-1517658 GCF_010583005.1 Odontomachus brunneus | reverse complement strand
GGGGGGGGGGGGGATTTGCTGAGTATGAATATGCACTTATTTTTTTTTTATTTTTCAAAATGTACTTTCATTGAAATAAATCAAAATTAAAAAATTTTTGGCCGCCATATTGATTTTCAAAAAACCATTTTTCTTCTACAGTCTGCTAAAGTGATGTTTTGCCCCGAAACAAACACCTTCGAAAGGTAGCTTATAATTTGGTTGGATTTTTCGCCAAATAACAAAACTATGTAAAATTTTCGCATTTTTGGGCGGCCATATTGGATCCGCCATTACGAATTTTGAAAAAATAAGTGCATATTCATACTCAGCGAATCCAAAACTCTCCCTATACGGATTTTCACTCAAATAGGTCAAAATTTCAAATTTTAGGGCCGACATATTGGTCCGCCATCTTGAATTTTGAAATCCAACACAAATTTTTTTTCACTTTTTAACAAATTTCGGCGTTTTTCCTTAATTTAGTTGGTTTTTGAAAGCCTATCCTTAGCGGTTTTCTCTTGGGCCTTAATGGGTTAATACACACTATCAGGATTATTTGATGTAATCCTCGTGCTCGTTAAGTGTTCCGCGACAAAGCACGATGAGTAAAGTAACTCGATCTTGGCCTGAAAAGTGTAACGCAAATTATACATGTAATCTTACGTTTTTGGATCATTGAATGTGATGGTAGTATTTTTATCCGTCTAAACTTGTGGAAAATTCGCGTTAAAGGAGTCGAAGTAAGTCACTTTTAATAGTAATTCGATTAGTGATGATTTTGTTCTAATTATTTGATTACTTGTATTGCGGTTTAAGTTTTATAAATTTCCTTCACTAAAAACTAAGAAAACGCTTCAAAATAGCAGAAAACTTAACTAACCACGCATGTGTAGAAATTTTTCTGCAAAATTTTCGGATATTCTTAAACTTCTTAATTCAAATGCGAAGGTACAGCAATATTCTTGAAAATTTTTCTGTTTAGAGCATCCACACTTTTGGTATATGCGGAAACTGCGGAACTTTTAAATTAGACAAATATTACGCTGACAACTTGAGATTTTATATTGAAGTTTTTTTTTTATTTTTGTCACAAATATTGAGCAATACTCCCATTTATTTTTGCAAGTATTTTCATTGCACAAAAACATTTGTAATGTATTTCTGTACAACCAATACAACGTAAATTTTGCAGAAAAATGTCAGTAGTCTGTTAGTAAAATTTCCAACTTCAATATCCCTTGAAATGCGAATTTTCACCACTTTCGTACGAGTTCAGACAGATAAAAATGCCACCATTCAGCGATCCAAAAAAAGAAAACACAAGATTATATGTACAATTTATACTTTTAGACAAAAAATAGGTCCATTTTAACCCATCGTTCTTTATAACCGCCTAAGTGATTACAAAATTCGGAGAATAAGGTCGCGATTGCAGAAATTGAAAAATTTCTACGCGCGTATCCGTCATTCTCTCTCCATTTACTGGCAACCGGCTTGCCCACGTGTAATCCCCCCCCCCCC
>NW_022639512.1:1515092-1516145 GCF_010583005.1 Odontomachus brunneus | reverse complement strand
CCCCCCCTGCCCGTACAATCGGCGCAGCCGTCGATCTTTTGTGAGCTATTAGACGTCCTTTAAGGGATAAGCCGTGTGCAACATATTAGAGCAGCGCTACCCTCGTCGAAGTTTCCCTTCGTTAAAACTCACTTAGGCGAGAAAGAAGAGCCAAGGGTCTCTCTGGGGAATTAAGTCTTTCTTCCTTTCTTCGTGTCTTTCGATCATCCGCGATTTTTTCCCCAGCATCGCGCCGACCTAACTTCGATACCGGTGTAACTTCGATAATTCGCTACTGTAGCGATCGCGTATCGTTACTTCGTGCCTCGGATTATGCAGAGAGAGGAAAAAGCTTGAACGGGATTACGTAGCTCGGACATCCCATTGAGTGAGACGATATCGTAATAATGATATCTCGTGATATATATATAGGAAAGGCATAACATTATCTGAGATTAACAATCATAAGGACTGCAATCGCTATGACGAGCCTGATATTTCGTTACTGTGGCGTCTCGATCGAGTATCTTCGTTACTTCGTCTCCCGGATTATGTACGTTGAAAAAATGTTGTTCAATCAATAGAATCGGCCAACAGCGTCGTACATGAAACAAATATTCTTGACTTAATAGCAGTATTGAAACTAACACTCGAGTTATTGGAACCACATGATGTTAGTTTCAATATTAAATTAGTTTAGTTAGTTTAATAGTTTAATAATTTAATAGTTAGTAACTTAATAATTTAATATTTAGTTTTAATAATAATTAAAAAGATTTATTCTAACTGCGGGACGCAGTTGATCAATTCTATTAATTCAACAACATTTTTTCCAGTGAAGAATGTTGTCCATTTTTTCCCTAAAAGAGAAAAAGAAATAAATCCCAACGAAACTTGAACGGAATTACGTAATTTCGACGGTTCATCACGTGAAACCATGTGGGTTTGGCAATAATGAAATCTCATGCACCGGGAGAAAAAATATCTAAAAATTAGCAAATATTCATTTGGTGAAATTTTTTTTATTTAAATAGAATAAACAATTGTGTTTTCATAAGAAACTAAGGTTTTCTT
>NW_022639512.1:1508250-1515082 GCF_010583005.1 Odontomachus brunneus | reverse complement strand
CCCTTTATTTAAGAAATATTTTATATTATTATAATAGTTTAAGTAAATATGTCGTATAGACTACTAAGTATATACGGAAAAAAATAATTTTGTTCTTTTAGCAAAATCGTCGTTGCTATTGCACATTCGTAGTGACATCAAAAAACTTTAGTTGACGTAACTAATTTTACAAATTATTCGTTATCAGAGTAGAAATAGTTTCGTTGCCAAGATAGAAAAAATTTGTTGAGTGCATTTGTCTTAAGAATCATTTGCTATTGAAGCGTTAATTTGCTATTGAAGCAAAATAATGTATCCTTAACAAATTTATTTGCTATCGGAGCAAAACTGCAACTGCTTATATAAATCTATCGTGGTTCTTATAATAAAATAATTTGTAGATTCAGCAAATTATATCCAGCAAATAGTGATTAGTAAATCTTTTTGCAAATCTCTTAGTAAATCTCTTAGCAAATCTTTTTGCTGTCTATATAATAACGAAAAGATTTTGCAGAAAATTTGCTGGGAAATTATTTTTGCTGGGAAATTTGCTGGGAAATTTGCCAGCAAATTATTTTTCTCCGTGTAGATATTTACAGTTTCTTAGATGTATTTTTCCTCTAAGTGTGTTAGAGAAAGAACATAATACTACTCGGGAATAACAATCACAAGGATTGCAATCGTTATGAGGCGCGTTGCGACTAATGTGCCGCTTATTACGCCGATTTTTACAGTAGCCACCATCAGCAAAATGATAAAGGATGATAGATGTCGAACATTAGGGAGGTCGAGAGATTAACGAAAGCGACGTAATTTTTTCCCCGAGACCGTCCCATTTTTCTCATGCTCACTAATGCCCGATATATCTTTTCTTTCATGGTATGTTATCTTCTCCCATTGTGTCTCACTCACTGAGAGAACAATAAATACTACGCGTGCGCATTCTTCAGCAGCTCTGTTTTTTAGATACGCTTTCGTGTTCCTTTTCTTTTAACTCTTGAGCGCTTTCTGAGCGTTTCCTGAGCGATTATGTCTGAAGCACGACCGGTTTCACGGAGTCCTATCGTGCTTGTCCGTTTATATACTTGCGTAATAGATAACTTTGAAGTATATTTCCGGTGAGTCGCGTTTTATGTTCATTGTCAGTTATGATTTTATAGCGCACCATAATAATATTCAACCGAGAACTGTGTTCGAGCGTTAAACTCATAAAAAGGGGTAGATATACTTAAGGTATCTCAGAGGATAATGAATTATTGTCCGTATTATCGTTAGATCTATTAGCAAACAAATCACATTTTATGTCGGACGTTATGGCTGTGTATATAATATACTTACACGTTGCAGAATATATATAGGAGACATTCATCTCCAGTCTATGAAGTATTCATGCTCTTTATAATAAGAGTAAGATGGAAATGAGAAAATGATTGATCACTCTCGTGTAATGTATGACGATAATATATATACAGAGTGTCTGGGAAAATCTGCAATAATGATGAGGTGGTGTCTTTTGTTGAAAGTGTATCGCGCATATTTAGCTTAACATCGTCTTTGTTCGCGTTTCTTCAATTTCCAACGTTATAAATACCCTGACAACTATACTTCTTCAATACTATTAGAATAGTATTGAAGAATATTGTCTTCTGAAGTCTTTTAATCTAAATTAAATGAAGAACAACACAATTTCACGTCTTACGATCTCGTCTCTCGTCTTCTACACTGTTAAATCCGTAGTGTCAAATTATACTCAATTTGAGTTATTTTTAACCATTCCTATAAGTCGCCACTGCTCCTACTAAATATGTCGTTAATTTAACTAATGTAATGGAGTTAAATAATTTAACTTAAGAAATGTATTAAATTTGACTAAAATTTAGTTTATTTTTTATTATGTGCACGTTAATGTAACCTGTGTTTTAGTACAAAATGACTTAATATTGTTTTAAATGGGTTGATTAGATGTGATTGTTTTTTTAAACATATGTTTTGTGTTAAAATAGTAAATTTTGACACACATGTTAGTTAAAAATAACTAAATATTATTTAACTCAAGAAATTGGTTTAAATTTGACCCTCTAATATTTAACAGTGTACGATTTCGTCTCTCGTTCTCTACGATTTCGCTGAAGCTTGGCTCATCATTGTCATTAATAACAGAGGAAACGGCTCTGATAAAAATTCAAATTGTAAATTGGCCAATAAGAAGCTGATACGGGCACAATATATGTGTATTAATTATAATGTATAAAACGTTTCGATCATTTACTGATCCTCTTAAGTTGATAGTAACTAATTAAATAACAACCATATTCAAAATTACAATAACGCAACTCTTATCGATAACAAAACCGTAAGATATCTTATACAACATTATATTGAAGAGGATTTGGTTAACGAAATCAAAATTTAGTTAAAATGGGATCAACCAAATATTTGGTAATCCCTTTTTGGACAATACCAAGTGTTGTTGGACAAGATATACCGAATGTTATTTAATTAATTACTATTTGGATTATTAATGGATAATTATTAATGGATGCCATTAACATATTTACTTAAATCTAAATTCTTTTTATTTAAATCAAATATTGTTTACCTGATTTAAGTAAGCAATATTTTAAATAAAGAGAATTTAGATTTATATAAATAAATATGTTAATGGCACCCATCAAAAAAATATTTATTTATATAAATCTAAATTCTCTTTATTTAAAATATTGCTTACTTAAATCAGGTAAACAATATTTGATTTAAATAAAAAGAATTTAGATTTAAGTAAATATGTTAATGGCACCCATCAAAAAAATATTTATTTATATAAATCTAAATTCTCTTTATTTAAAATATTGCTTACTTAAATCAGGTAAACAATATTTGATTTAAATAAAAAGAATTTAGATTTAAGTAAATATGTTAATGGCACCCATCAAAAAAATATTTATTTATATAAATCTAAATTCTCTTTATTTAAAATATTGCTTACTTAAATCAGGTAAACAATATTTGATTTAAATAAAAAGAATTTAGATTTAAGTAAATATGTTAATGGCACCCATCAAAGAAATATTTGTTGATTTTAAGGTAATTTTTCCCTCAGTAAATCGATTGAAGAGGACCAGCAATTGATCGAAATATTTTATACATTATAATAGATACATATATTATTCCCGTATATTCGGCTTCAGGCTCTTATTGGCCAATTTACAATTTGAAAGTCACTTGTTTGAATATTGTGTAGTTCTTCAATTCAACAAAGGAGAAGTTGCCTCAAGATCCGGCAGGGTTTGCGGAGCTATTATAATTTCATGTGTTTCCTCCCGGCACATTCCATTCGGAGTTTCGCATCGCATTATCTCCAAATAAAATTTTAATTTTCCCGAAAAGCTTCGCCCACACCCACGCCCACGGCCAAGAAAATGCATTCTTGGCAAGTACATTCGTATGTTTGAGAAAGCGTCCCGCTTCCGAATTCTCCCGGCAATCTGCGTCCTTATCCGTGATTTTGTTGGCGAATCTTATCGCCGGCCGAGGAGGACTCAGGCGGGGGAGAAGGGCTTTCTCATAGAATTTATTATCGCCAGTGATTTTTCACTCCCCGAGACGACGCGGCCGCGTCGTTTTTCCTCCCGCGCGAGAGAAAAGGAAGGAGAGAGAGAGTGCTCGATATCTCAAATGAAATATTATTGCTCCCTTCGCCGCTTTAAGGAGGCAGAAACGGAGTCTACGGGGCGAGAAATTTCGGCGCGCCGCGGAAAAACTTTAGAGACGAGTAAGGAGAAAGAACTTCCCTCTCTCTCTCTCCGGATCTGTATCTGACCTTTCTTTTCGCTTGACGCCGTTCTTTTTGCTAAATCTCTCGCCGGTAGTAGTACGGGCTGTAATATCGCTGTAACTCTCTCGCGCAGCAACCGCGGCGTTTTTCATCTCGTCTTTCGCTCATGTAACAATCGTGCGTAGTGTTGCAGAAGTTCGCTCGAGAGCTCTACGCGGAAGACCGCCCTTCGGTCAGAATTTACAGCCGACGATCTCTCCTGCCGGAACGTCCTAATCGAAGCGCCGCCGCGGAATTATTTAACAGCGAAAATGAAATCTCACTCAACTGCGAGTTTCAGAGAACGCGAATGAATAACGAGACCTCATCGTCTGTTTCTCCGTTAATTTCGAGTGTGCTTTAAGCCTAAAGAGTGGTTTCGTTTATCGGGATATAAGACGCGCCTCGGAAACTCTGGCCGAAAATCGCGAAAACTGGCGTCCAACGAAAATCTCGTCGAGGAAACATTGCTTAAAAACTCTCGCGGAGAAAGCTCTTTCTCTCTTCTTCCTCTCTCCCCCCTCTCTCTCTCTCTCTCTTTACCTCTCTCTCTCTCTCCTGCAGTCGACGCAATTCCTTATGGGGAGCACCCTTGTATTTTATAATTTCCCGAGAATTTATCCCGGGACTCGGCCGTGTTTTACAGTTAACGTCGAGCGGCGCGAGGGGTTATTTGACTTTGCTTTATTCCACATTCCCCGCTCGTTCGCCCGAACGTCAAGAGGAGAGATGTGCTGGTGCAAAGAGAGGCTGAGTTCTTTTTTTTTTCCCTGCACTCTCACACGCGCAGGACGACGATAGAGACGCGCAAACGATGACGGGGAAATAAGGACCGCGACGGTTTTCGCGCGGGTGCCTCCTTCCTTCCGTCGCGGCGTGAATTTTAATGCGCCGGCTGTCTGCGCGCACGTGTACAGCGGGAAACTTTCCTCGACTTGTTCTCTCGCATGATTCTAATCCTTTCGCGATGAAGTCGGACCGAAAATTTTTTCGCCGTCTCTTGTCGGTACATGGAATAAGATCGCGGCAGGAATACGGAATCGCGCGCGTTCCCTTTGGTAAGCGCGCCCGCGCGCTCCCGGAGAGAGGTCGGCGCAATCAGACGTATCTATTGTGTTTGGTATGAATTCGTTTCTTGCGGCGCGCTAATTACAATCGCGGCACCTCCCCCGCCCCGGCGAGGGCGGCAGTTATGCCGCTTGAAAATTTCATCGCAGTTAAAAGTTGAGGGGATCGAGTTTCTCTCTTTCCTTTAGTAGGCACTATCGACGCGCGCGCGTCGGCTTGAAATATGGCGAGCAGCGGAGCCGTGAGTTATCGGGCACTAAATAAAATTGGATAGAAAGTTTCGTCTGTCGGGTGTCGAGGAAGTTCTCGCCTCAAACAGCGGTCGAGTACGCGCGCGGGGTGGAGAGATCTCTCTCTCGCGAGAAATTCCACCTTCTCCTCTGTGTCCCACTCACTTTTCCTCCACCTTCACCTCGGCGATTCTCTCGCCCCTCGGGCGAGACCCCCGCGTCATCCAGAAGAACGTCGACGTCATGGATTTTATGAAGCGCGTGGCTGCTGCGAGCATTTCCATACGCGAGACACACGGTCGTGGTCGCATTCGCGCGACGCTCCCTCAGGACGACCCAAGAAGATTTTCTTCCGGCATTCCGACGTGCATCCGCGATCGATTGCCGCTCGCATCAACCACGCAGGGAAAACCGGGGCTAGATGCCCTACGTTCCAGGATTTCAAAGTTCTTCGGCAACTGTTGTGACTGACTGTATAAACATGATAGAGACAATACCTTTTAGGAAACTGGAGGGTCAGATTGCCTGAAAATTGTGCTTGTTCTTTCACAATTTTTTATGACGAACAAAATGAATATGAAAAAGGGCAATTCGAGTTCAAGCACAGGACTAATAGTGCTATATACCATATGGATAAAAAACCAAGGTATTTTATATTGTTAGTTTTAATTATTTATTATATTTCAATTTTACTTATTTTTTTATTTTATTTTATGATTTTTATAGTTATGACGGCTACTTCTCAATATTAATTAACTACTTAATATTATTTCGGTAACGGTCCTGTCAGCTTTAATATTACGATTAACATTCATGTCAAGTTACGCAGGTCTTTAACTAATTGTAACGCGTTCGTGTCGTAAACCTTGAGTTTTTTATTATCACTGAAGAGGGTTCATGGTTGAGCCAAAACGTTTGATTGTTTTATATTGATTATTCATGTTCAATAAATATTACACGATTTTCTAACACAAGGAAGGTTTTTTATCCATATAGTATATAGTATATAGGACTATTAGTCCTGAACTCGGACTATTAGTGCTTGAACTCGAATTGCCTTTTTTCCTATTTTTTGATTGATATCTTCGTTTGCGAGTTCTTATTTTTTTCTCTAAAAATGAATATGCGAAAGTGTTATTTTAACGTGTATTTATACAACATATAAAGAGAAGAAAAATATTATTTTAATGATCAAATACTCAGTATAAATGTATGGTACATGCAGTTAAAATATATTTCGTTTTTCTCTACAAGATCATTATTTTGCAGTAATATCTGGACTCTCGGTGGTTCAATTAAGCTGAATTTTAGATAGGAAATTTCCGTAAACTTGACATTATCGTATGAACATTAACAAACTCGTGAAAATATTTAATTTTAAAATATTAATTTTTTTACTATAAAAGAACTGAAAATTTAATAATATTCCATTAAGATATTTGTTAACTTTTACTCAGATTCTATTATAGTGGTTCACACGATAACGACAAGCTTACGGAAATGTTCTACCTAAAATTCAGCTTAATTGAACCACCGAGAGTCAAGATATTACTGCAAAATGACGACCTTGAAAAGAAAAACGAAATATATTTTAATTGCATATACCATACACTTACCCTATGATCAGAAAGTACCGGGAATTTTTTATTTAAACGTACCGCGCATGCGGGAACCGGTTTATTTTTTTTTCTTATGTTGGTACGACCTTAAGACGCACATCTGTCAGGTTTTAGTGCCATCC
>NW_022639512.1:1505333-1508240 GCF_010583005.1 Odontomachus brunneus | reverse complement strand
ATTAAGATATTTGCAATTTTGTTAACTTTTACTCAATTTCTATTATAGTGGTTCACACGATAACGACAAGCTTACAGAAATTTTCGATCTAAAATTCAGCTTAATTGAACCACCGAGAGTCAAGATATTACTGCAAAATGACGACCTTGAAAAGAAAAACGAAATATATTTTAATTGCATATACCATACACTTACCCTATGATCAGAAAGTACCGGGAATTTTTTATTTAAACGTACCGCGCATGCGGGAACCGGTTTATTTTTTTTTCTTATGTTGGTACGACCTTAAGACGCACATCTGTCAGGTTTTAGTGCCATCCAATCATTAGTGTCTGCCTGGCGTTTGTTTACATCAGTCAACTTTTTTCAATTTGTCGCATTTTACCATGGATAATGTTGTTGAACAAAGAGTTTGTTTGAAATTTTGTGTTGCGAACGAAATTTCGTGTGCCGATGCACTGAAAATGTTGCAAAAAGCATTTTGCGAATCTGCTCTATCAAAAACAAGAGCATACGAGTGGTATAAAGACTTTAAAAGTGGTCGTATAGTGGTGGAAGATTTGCCTCGTTCCGGACGTCCATCGACGTCGAACACCGATGAAAACGTGAAGAAAGTGAAAGAAATGGTGCTTGAAAATCGTCATACCAGCTTAAGAGAGATGTCTAGTGAACTTGGCATTGCATATGGAACGGCACAGCATATTGTGGTTGATGTTTTGGGTATGAGACGCGTGGCAGCCAGGCTCGTTCCGAAGGACCTGAATTTCGTGCAAAAACACCACCGAAAGACAGTTGCTGAAGAGATGATTTCTGAAGCCCAAAGTGATCCAACCTTCATGAAACGGATAATTACGGGCGACGAGACATGGGTCTATGAATTTGACATGGAAACAAAGCAACAATCGTCCGAGTGGCGCTTCGAAGACGAGCCGAAACCGAAAAAACCGCGTCAAAGCCGCTCAAAAGTGAAGGTGATGTTGACTGTTTTCTTCGATTGCCAAGGCGTAGTGCACTATGAGTACCTTCCACCGGGCCAGACAGTCAACAAAGAATATTATTTATCCGTTTTGAAGCGTTTGAGAGATGCTGTACGTCGCAAACGGCCGGAAATGTGGGCCGACAATTCTTGGATTTTGCATGATGATAACGCGCCATCGCACCGAGCCCGAATTGTACTGAATTATTTGACCAAACATCAAGTAAATACCATCGAGCAAGCACCGTATTCACCTGATATGGCCCCGTGCGACTTTTTTTTGTTCCCCAAGTTGAAGTTGCCACTTCGTGGAAAGAGATTTCAGTCGATCGAGGAGATCAAAGAGAATGCGACGAGGGAACTAAAGGCCATCCCTTCGTCGGCCTACCAGGGATGCATGGAGGACTGGGTCAAGCGTTGGCACATGTGTGTTGCTTCAGATGGATCATATTTTGAAGGAGATAAAATAAATTTGCCTGAAATTTAACTCTATTTTGTTTTATTTAAAAATTCCCGGTACTTTCTGATCATAGGGTATATTGAGTATTTGATTATAAAAATTATATTTTTCTTCTCTTTATATGTTGTATAAATACACGTCAAAATAACACTTTCGCATATTTATTCAGTTTGTCATGAAAAATTGTGAAAGAATAAGCACGATTTTCAGGCAATTTGACCCTCCAGTTTTCTTAATATTTTCCACGATTAACCGCATATTTTGTGTTTCGTAATATTTTTCCGATTTTAATAAAACTTAGGGAAAAGTGTTTATGTGTTCTAAACCAAGAACCAGATGTTCCATATTACTACATCTTATGTCGTTGATGTAAAAGTGATGTTTTTTTCACGACTTCTTTCATAGGTCTAAAGGACTTTTACACAATCTAAATTATTAAACTCAGTTTTCCTAATTTTCATAGGAAATATTTTTATTTTTATGTTTAACTTATGTGATTTTTACATTTAAAGGAATTCAAAAAGAAGAGTTGTTCTAACATCAACAACTTTATAATAACAAAAATAACCTTTTTTTATTATTTTCACGTCTGTTTCATATTACCATCTCATTTTCTGATATCCATTTCCTACACTATTAAAAAATGTATGGTCTCTGAACAGCTTATTTTTCCCTCTAACGACTGTGAATATATTATAAGAAATATATTTGCTAAGACTTTTGGTAGTTACTAATACAATTATTGCATTTAATATTGAGTTTTTAGTTTGAAATAAAAAAAATGTAGTCCATATTCCCACTTTACCCGCAATCGAATCGATACAGTTCAAACTTCCTTCCCCCTTGCGCCACGTCACGTGTATAATTAGGAATAGCGCGTGTATAATGAAGATCGAGTGATTAATACAATCACTTATACGGACTCGCACGCGATCGTTCAACGTCTGACATCGCGATAAGAGGGTTAGTGTTGCTCTGTGGGTTTTATAAAAAGAGTAGTCAAAACATTTTATGTCTTCGTGCTCGTTCATTTCTGAAACTTATTCTCGATAGTTTAAGTTTGTCATTATCAGTACTTCGTTTGTTAACACTTTTGCTACTACTGTCACGTACGTGTGATGCATCATTAAAACATGCAGTTAAAATATATTTCATTTTTCTTTTCAAGGTCGTCATTTTGCAGTAATATCTTTACTCTCGGTGGTTCAATTAAGCTGAATTTTAAGTAAAAAATGCAGTTAAAATATATTTCATTTTTCTTTTCAAGGTCGTCATTTTGCAGTAATATCTTTACTCTCGGTGGTTCAATTAAGCTGAATTTTAAGTAAAAAATTTCCGTAAACTTGTCGTTATCGTGTGAATCACTATAATAGAAATTAAATAAAAGTTAACAAAATTGCAAATATCTTAATGGAATATTATTAAATTTTCAGTTCTTTTACAATAAAAAAATTAATATTTCAAAATTAAG